>NW_022985232.1:86633-178035 GCF_010093535.1 Lindgomyces ingoldianus | reverse complement strand
GGGCTCAAGTGGTGAGCAATCTGTGATCGATATGTGTCGAGGTTCGCGGGGCCCTGAAGCTAGATGCAAAAGCTAACTGTGCAGTGGTGACTAGAGGACTAGTCAGGAGCGCGACTCCGGGCTCATAACTCTTGCATGAGCTGAGGAGGGGACATATGGCAAACGACTCGACAAGGGATCGAGATCCAAACAAGGTGGAATGAGTGTATTGTAAGGTCTGAGGAGCTCGATAGAGCTCTAAGCTGACTATATACTGTACGAGATAGGAGCTATGCCTAATGAGTGAATAGTGCAGTACATGGGTATGATATCGCGTGAGACACGTGCGACAAGCGGCACTACCCCACCAGCCACATTACTACCGTTACCTACGGCCTGACTCTTCTGTCTCCTTTTCGCTCAACTTCATGGGTGCGACGTTTTCATTTATAATCTCAGTCGTAAATCGGGTGGCCAAAGCCGCAGCAGTGTTCGGCATGGGTGGTGGACTTCCCCAAGGGCGCTTGGCCGGCCATGGGTGGTGCCTCAGGCATATACTATGCCTGATCGGGTAGGGTCTATACCCAATAGGGTAGTTTAGTTGACTCGGAGATTTAATTGAGCTACCGGAACTGGTCACTCACACATCTCGAGACGACTCCATGATACTGAAAAGCGCCAATGACTGGTTTGATAGCAAACTCCTTATAAGCTCACCCGTCAACTGTCAACTCGGCTCCAGATTACCATACTCCTCCACCAAGCCCCACCCATGGTCACACACCAAATCCATGGCTCCTCACACATGGCCTAGCCACCCACCCATGCTGAACATTGAAGAGGCGTCCTAGTGGATATTTTTAAATATAAATTTTGGCCGGATTCCAAGACAAATGTTTGAAGATATGAAAGAAAAAGATTTCACACGGCCTACGAAATATTACAAGAATCTTCAGAGCTCGAGGGTGTTAATTTCCCTTGTCAATAGGATCCCGGAACTGGACAACACATATCTCTCCCGCCCTCCCGTCGCCTAGTGCTGCCGATCGGACTAACTTGCTCAGACTCGGTGCGGCTATGATCCACTGAACTCTCATTGTACGGAGCAGTACCATGCCTTCCCATGCCATGATCTGCTCCTACATATGGGTGACCTTGATCTTGACCAGGTGAAATATTCTCATGTCCTAAAGGCCACGCGGGCGGCGCTGGGAACGCTCGTTCGGACCGATGTCCTTGCTGTTTTATGTGCGATTCGTTCCCGTCCCGATCGACGTATACTGTGCTCGTCCTGCGCTTTTCTTCAATTCTCCTCTTGTTCCTCTTACATCTGATGATGAAGAATGAGCGGATGCAGGAGAGGACAATCATGCCTCCGATAGGACCAACTATCTGGCCTGCTAGTTTGCTCTTTTTATTATTGCCCTCTCCGCTTCCTCCGCTACTAGCGGCTGTATTCATAGGGAGGATTGGGGGTGACGTTGGAGAGGGCGAGGGCCTAGACGATGAAAGGGGCACCGAGCGGGTTGCGGCCCAATCCCCATTTGTCCAACTCGGCCAGCATTGGTAGTTTGATACCGGTGATGGGTCTCCTATAGAGGCATAAACTGTGCCAGTTACACATGAAAGTTGAAATCCGCCTCCCGTGCTTTGAAACAATTAATAAAGTGCCCTCTAGGTGTTTAAAAAAATAGTAGAAATGGAGTTCAGAGTTCTCAACAATCAAGCAAGATTGCAAGCTAGCTTGATAGGCTTGCTATATAAGCAAGCAAGCTAAGCAAGCCAAGAGGGTGAATTGTAACAAGCAATTAAGCTAAAAAGCTCTAGCTTGCTAGGCTTAGCTTGTTAGGCTTATTTATAAGGCTGTACAGCTTTATTATATTCTAATTATTTCTAGATTTCTTAGTCTTTTAAAAAGGGCACTAAGCATTTTATGTAACTCTAGTAATAGTAACTTTTTATTTACCTGCAACTATTCTACTTCTAAACTACTAACTTTTCTCTGCTTTCTACTATAGGTTATTACTAATAATAAATAAAAACTTTTAAAATGCCTTTAAGCAGCGCGTCTAGCTAGTAGAGTTGTAGGACTCTAGTGTTAACATCTTCTTTAAGCAAGGTATTAATGCGGCCACTAATATAACTACTAATACAACCTCTAACAATGCACTAGATAATACCTCCCTTCTACATTTAACACAGGCTATTAATAACTAATATAAAGAGCTTAACTAGCAACATGTTCTATAGCTCTAAAAACCTCCCTATAGGCTTAGGCAACTATACACTAGTTAGGAGTTTAACTATAGCTAGCGCGTGTGGCATTAACAGCATTATAAGCTATACTTACTTTGCAGGTATTACTACTAGCATTAAAGCACCTCTAGCCTATATAAAGTAGAGCACTTAATGTTAGTAATTATTAAGCACTTTAGCTTAAAGCTTACTAGCTATAGCTTTAGTAAAAAAGGTGTAATTACTTAGTTAAATAAAAGACTTTTATAGTAGTGTTACTATAAAAGTAGAGTGTGTACCTTATCTAGAAAGTAGCTAATTAGCTAGTAGATAGTTTCTTAAAGAAGGCCTTTCTAATAGCTGTACAGAACTAGGTAATTACTAATAATTAAGCACTTAGAGTTCTTAAAATACTAGCTTTTAAAACAATAATTAAAGCAATATTACTTTTTACTAAAAGCTATTTTTAGCAAAGCTTATTTAGTCTATAAGACTTTATTATATCTAAGTACAATATATATCTACTTTTTATAAATAATTACTTACGCTACTTTTGATTACTAATTTATATTACCTTTTATAACTATATGTTAATTAGTAGTAAGCGCGCGCTAATAGAGATTTATATACACTACTTAGATGTAGTAAGTTAACTTTAAAACTAGATACTTAGCTTTCTACTTCTTATTAGTAAGTATACTATACTAAATATAGCTATAATAGTTACTAGAACTTTATATATATTTAATATTAGCAAAGACTAGCTAGGCTACTTTATTTTTAATAACATAATAAATAATAATTAAGTAGTTTGCAGCTAAGTACAGCTTTAACTAACACTACTAACAACTCTATTGTTTATACTACATTCTTAACCTTAGCGCCTAGCAGATTATATAAAAAAAGAACTAGAAAGTGTTTAATAACTTAAAAGAAAATTTATAATTATATATTTAACTTTTATTCTTTATATAGTTTCTTAACTTTTGCTAACACTTTATATAAAAAAAAAGCTTTTAGCTAACTAGTAAAAGGTAAGCCTAATAAGTGTACTTTTTAATATCATTTTATTTATATATATACATTAAGCATGTAAGCTATTAAAGAAGTTTATTAAAAAAAAAAGGCTAGCTACTTAAACTTTTTTAATTACATAATTAAAAAAATTCTTAAACTAATAAATACATACTAAAACTTTTACTTTACTAACTTTAAGTAAGCTTAAAGGCTATAAGTCTCTTTTAATAACTATATAACTACTAAGACTACAGAATATAGTGTAGCTATAGGCTCTAGGTAATACTAACCTACCTAGAAGAAGTCTAGTAACTAAAGTTAACCTTAAACATTTATTAAAAAAGGTAGCCTTAGTACCTATAACTAAGCAACTATTACTAAGTACTTAGAGTTACTAGCACTTTTTAATAAGGCTATATCTTACCTTAAAGGCAGAGAGGGAGCTAAAACATGTAGAGCTATCTAAAAAGTGTTTCTTACTTTTAAGTAGTTACTGTTACAGCCTACAACTAGACTGTAACCCTAGGCTAAGGAAGCTCCCCGCTGTTGTTTAATCAATGGCTAAACCCGCTAGGAATAGAACATAAGAGATCACGTGACCACACAGACAAAAGGCGGTCTAAATATCTAGACAACATAATTAGAGAATGCTCTGTCTAATAAAGACCCGCCTATAGTGCGCGCAGTGCGCGCAGATTTAGAACGCGCGCACTACAAGCAGTGCGCGCAACTTAGAAGTATATAGTTTTAATCCTAACTATAATTTAACGGTTGTAATTGATGCTTAGTTTATCTTTATATAGACTAAGTAGTATTAATAGTTTCTAATAACGTTAATACTATTGTATATCTTATACTATATATATATATATCTAATTATTATCTTATATTAAGATTGTTCCTCTAACTGTCTTATATAGTTATTAGGGGAGAACTATAACTGCTCTGCCCTTCTAACTCCTTCTTACCTACTAGAGGATTGCTGTAACGATTCTCGTTCCATCTCGGGTCGCCCGGAACCTGTCCGAAGGGTCTCTGTATCGGCCCCGACTCTGCCCTGCCCTCTGCTGTTCCCCCTATTCCCTCATGTATTTAGTCGCACCTCGCCCCTGTAGCTAGCTTAGTAGTTTTCTAATATCCTTTGTACAAGGCCTATAGGTGTTAATAAGATTCCTAGATTATTAAGTCTCCACGCACTTCTATATGCCTCTAAGTAGATTCCTACCGCATTTAGACCTATTGTCTTCCCTGTGCTGTTACATTATATTACAGGACTTGCTATTACTAGTAACAGCCTTATTATAATATTACACTAATTATTTATTTAACTATGTCTAAGCTCTAAGACGTGTTTAATTTAGTTTAGGTTATAATACTTACATAGTATTATATTAAACTATTTAGTTTATAGATACAATACTAGAGACTTTCTATTAACTAAAGCTTTTAAGTTTAGAACTTTTTATCCTTTATAATTAAAATTGCTTTTAGAAAAGTTGTAAAAAATACGCTAAAGTAGAAACTTAAAGACTACTAATAAGTTATTAAATTAAAAGTAACTACTAATGTCTAACTAAGTACTCTTTAATTCTAGAATAAAAATACGCTTCAGCTAAGGTAAGCCTTTTAAAGTTAATTAATAATTTATGTTAACAGCTAAACCTACTCTTACAGCACTTAAAGCTATACTTCTACTTAATTTAAAGTTAACCTTTAGTAGTATATTTATTAATAATTAGATTACTTAATTATAAGCATAGCTTATGTAGCTAATCTAGCTAAAAACTACTAGTTAACTCTTACTAACTACTAAATTACCTCTAATAACGCTCTATACTACTTTTGCTACTTTAAGTGTAAGAGACTTTTTAGGCACCTTTTAGACCTAGTAAATCTACTTTACTAAACACACACCTAAGATTAAGATTTTTATAAATAGTAAAAAACTTACATTTAAATAATAGTAAGCTTTTATTATAAATAGACTTAACACTACTTTAGATTACTATTAAAGTAAGCGCGTACATATAGCATTAATATAGAGACACACAGCTAGTATTGCGAAGGACTATCTAGAGCTAGAATATCTAGCTAAATTAGACTAGTTTTAGTTTATAAGTGTAGAGGATATAATAAAGCTCTTATAATCTTATTTTATTACTAGTTAGAAGAAGACAAAGGCATAATAAGTGTTCTAGACTTTTAAGATAGATAAAGAGAAGGCGTTTTCTACATTTAAAGCGCGCTTTATTAGTGCAGCTATTAAAGGAAGAGTATTCTAGTTAGATTAGTCTTTCTACTAATAGAAGAAGCTTTCTTCTAGCCTATAAGTACTAAACTATAGTTTTAAACATATCTGTGCAAACTTCTTTAAAGCTATCTACCTTACAGCGTATAATCTAGAAAGAAGAACTTATAGAAAAGACCTTATTATCTAATCTAAATTGTCTCTAATTAATAAATTACACCTGCTACTCTAATAATTAATAACCGCATGCGTGGTAGTTAGTTTAGAGGACACTGCTAGCAGTGCAAAGGAATACTTAGAGTAAGAACACCTAGCTAAATTAAACCTAGTCAAGTTTAAAAATAAAAGAAATAACAGTAATATTTTCTACCTAAATTGCTAATAGAGACTATTAGTTAATAGACGGGGGGGTAGTGTAACATTTCTTGTTCCATCTTAGGTCGCATTGAACCTATCTAAAGGGTCCCTGTATCAGCCTCGAACCTATACAAAGGGCCCTGTATCGGCCCCGACCCTGACTCAACCTAGCCCCGACTCTGCTCTGCCCCCTGCTGTTACCCCTATTCCCCCATGTATTTAGTCGCACCTCGCCCCTGTAGCTAGCTTAGTAGTTTTCTGATATCCTTTGTACAAGGCCTATAGGTGTTAATAGGATTCCCAAGTCATTGAGTCCCCACGTACTCCCATATGCCTCTAAGTGGATTCCTACTGCATTTAGACCTATTGTCTTGCCTGTGCCGTTACAATTGCTATGGCCTATACACCTAAGAGCGTCCTTCTTACCTATCTCTTCTTCTCTAGGAGCTGCGCGCTAAACGCTACCTATAAGGCAAGGCTAGTATGCAAATATTGTAACATTAATTACTACTCTTTATAAAGTATAAACCCTAACAACTCCTATAAAATAGCAGAACCTACGCTATTATAAAACAACTAGACCTTATCTTTAGAAAAAGCAACTAACTAAATTAATAGTCTATAATTACAAATTACTACACTAGAGCACATGTGTTACAATCCTTACTCGCGGTAGTACGAGTATACAGGCCTTGGCGGGGTTTAGCGGGAAGGGCGTGTGGTCTTCCAGGTGTGCGGCCTAGTTACTAACACGGGAGTGTGAGGGGGGGGGGCGGAAAGAGAGGAAGGCTAATTGTGGTTTGCCCCTAGACAGCAGTATAAGACGCTAGGTTAAACAGTTTAGTTAAACAGGAAGAGGGGTATATATAGTGTAAGATATACAACTAGTATTGCAGCTCTTTAGAAAGCTAGAATGCTACTTAGTCTATGTAATAAATAAACTAAATGTTAATTAAACCTTTTTAAGGTTAATCTTAGATCTTAATATATACATGTGTTGTTTTAGATAATTGTTGTTAGTTACAGTGATTGTAGTAATTACTTGCGTTTAACTACGCTTACTGCGTTTATTGCGTTTAATGCAGAGGTCTCTATTAGACTAGACACCTGCCTATTAATCCGTCCGTCAGCACTGTCCATTCGTCGTCTGTTGGGTTACGTGATGCGTTTCTTGGTGGGGTGACCTAGGGGAGCTATCCCTGCTTACTTAGACGGTGGGTCACACTTGGTTGGTAGCTTACAGCCTAATCATAGTGTAACGGCACAGGCAAGACAATAAGTCCAAATGCGGTAGGAATCCGCTCGGAGGCATATGGGAGTGTGTGGGGACTTAATGACCTGGGAATCTCATTAACAACTATAGACCTTGTACAAAGGATATCAGAAAACTACTAAGCTAGCTACAGGGGCGAGGTGCGACTAAATACATGGGGGAATAGGGGTAACAGCAGGGGGCAGAGCAGAGTCGGGGCCAGGTCGAGTCAGGGTTGAGCCAGGGTCGGGGCCGATACAGGGACCCTTCGGATAGGTTCCGGGCGACCCGAGATGGAACGAGAATCGTTACACGTAGGTTGTAACAACATGCTAAAAAAAGTTACTATAAATAGACCTTTTAAAACTATTTTTAAGACTATTAAAAGACCTAAAGCTATTCTTTATATAATATAAATTATATATAAGTTACAACCTAGAAGCTTTTAAAACTAATAAAGAAATAATCTAATAAATAAGCTTATACCTAGGAGAGAGCCTAGCTATCTAGTTTTAACCCTACACAGACTACTAGAGGTTCTACAGGACTACTAGCACAACTGTTTGCAGTAGTGACACTCAGATGCGTCGTCACCATAGTCACACGATAGTCGGATGTGTCGGATGTGTCGTCACAAGATGGTCGGATGCGTCGGCACCATAGTCTGTTGCCAAGACCCACCCACTTATTTCACATATATATAGACTCCTGCAAAGGACTCCTCGAGCAATACATTCAATGCAGTTCCTCATGCCTCTAGTGCCTTACATAGCTTCACAGCAACCCTACTAGACAGCACCTAATATATATTTAGCAATGTGTAAAACTTTAAAGAATCTTCTACTAGAATTTATAAACTAATTAATAAAAAAACATAGCTATAAATAGAATAGATAACTTATGTTAAAAAAAATTAGTACAAGCTTATACTGCTAAGTTCTAGGAATATTAAGCCTAGTACAGCTAGACTAACTTAAAGGCTTTATGTAAAATGTTTTATAAAGAGCTTTACTAGCAAGTTAAAATAAAGGCCTACTTTTTAGGTAAAAAAAAAGAAGATCTTTTGTAAAATAGAGAACTAATAGACCTTAGTAAGATTAAAACTATAAGAAGAAAATAACTAAGATAAACCTAAGAAAAAATAAAGTAGACTAGGTCTCTTTTTATATACAAAAAGAAAAGACTTAAAAATAAAGCTTATTTAAACTATAAAAAAGTAAAATACTTTTATTAAAAATGCCTAGACTCTAGAAAGGCAGAGAATAAAGATAACTAAGTAGTAATAAAAGCTATTAGCATAGAAATAAGAGTAAGCTCTAGCAAGTTAGAAGAAAGACTTAATTAAGAACTTTACTAAAGATGTAGAGAGAACTATAAATGTAAAGAATGCCCTAGGAACAACTAGAAAGTAGAGGTTTAAAATAGCTATAAACTATATTAGATGCTACAGAAGGTAGCTATTCTTAAAGAATACTATACTACACTCTAAGTTTAAGAGTATATTGAGAACATAATTAAAAAAGATGTCACGGTCGGCATGCTCAAGCTACAAGCAAGAGGTGGTGTAACTCAACTAGATTAAACTAAGGAGCAGAGGAGCTGCTCTGCGAGTTTAAATATACATGTGTGCCCCCTGCCAAGGCGCTACTCGTAGCACTAGCGTGCTACTCGTTGCGCAAGCGAGGGAGCTGATGCCGCAGAGCATGTGAGGCGGTACACGCCGTCACAAAAGAGGAATAATTTTTTCTTTTTACTTACTAATAGAAAAGATCTTAGTAAGAGAGTTAGCTCTTAGATTCTAGCAAAATAAATGCTAAAAATATAGAAATAACTATAGACCCTAGCATTGTATAATTATACACTATTAAGTAATAATAAGAAACAACATTAAAACGTACACACTTATATTAATAATTATAAAGGTGTACTACTACATGTTTTTAAAGAAACATTATTAAAAATTCTTTTAAAACATTTTTAATAAAGGTAAAGCCGCTAAGTAGCTTATAAACAACTTTATAGTACTAAAACTAAGCTAGGAACAGCCTAAAACACCTCTACTAGCCCTAGCAGTCTCTAGAAAAGAATTAGTAATTAGACAAGACAAATAGTAATGCATTCTATGTAAGAGCTAAAAGCATAAAGACCTAACATGTAAATAGAAAGCCTACTCTGTATAAATTATCTAGACTAAGGAATATTTATAGTAGACACAGTAATAACTAATCTCTGTACAACTAAACCTAAAAGACTGCCTACTCCTATAGTATATGTACACTAATAAGCACTATGTTAAGCATTAGCTAACTAAGCATTAAGTAGAATAGTAGCTATATAATTCTGCTCTAAATAAAGACTAAGTAGACATTATAATAAGATAGGCAACAAAGTATAAAAATCTAAACTGCTAACACTATTGCCTAGCCTCTAAGCATAAAAAACAGCTATAGCCTAAATGTAGAAAAGAAAAGCAGTGCAACTTTTACTACTTTTAATAAAAAGCCTACTAATAAAATAATTAGCAGCTATGTTACTATTAGATAAAAAACAAACACTACTTAGTAGACAACTACACTTTTAAAGAGCATAGAAAGAAATATAAAAAATAAATAGAGTAGAAATGCTAAGATAACTTATATTATAAAATATAGTTTTTACTATGCTTTAAAGTAGCTTATAATGCTATAATTACTTTTAGTAATATCTAAGAAAAGTTTTAAAGCACTAGATTAGTTTCTGTTAACCTATAATAAGTTATAATAGACCTTAATGTAAAGTTATGCACTTTATTACTACTACTACTACTACTACTACTACTACTACTACTACTACTACTACCTATATATAACAAGCTCTAGTAGTTATAAACTCTAAGTAATACTTTAAAACTTAAGTTATAATTAATACTTATAAAAATAAAATTTTAAAGCATATAAATTGTTTACTAACTTTTATAGTTAAAGTGTTTAAAAAAGTTTTAACAAAGGTAGTAATAATTATATATAAGCTAGTGTTAGTATAATAATAAATTACTAAGCTTTAAGCAGCTAATAAGGCTACTATATAATATAAATTATATAAAAGGAAGCAGATTAAAGTAGAAAAAACCTTAATAATTTAAAAAAGCTTACACGTAATAGCTCTAAAAAAGTTTAAAGCGCGTAGAAATAAAAAGAAAGTAAAGAAGTAAGTGTAAGCTAAAGAAGGTAAGCTATTTTAAAAGTGCTATAGATAGTGTAATTAAACTAGATATAACACGCAAATGTGTAAGTAAGAAGTAAAAGTAGTATCTAAATAATATTCTAGACTATACTATACTATATAGTGCTAGAGCAGGTTTTTATAGGCTATTATAGAGTTTGTTAGGCTGTAGTCTTAACAAAAGTAAGCAACTTAGATGTGTAAGCAACTTGCTTGTAAAGAACGTTAAAATTATTTTTAAATTAAAAAGAGATAAACTACACATTTTAAATACTTTAAAAATAGTATTTAATTTAAATTATATTAACTAGGCTTTATTAAATATATAAAAAAAAGTTTTTCTTTATAATAGTTAATAATCTTTAGCACCTGTATATAAAATCTACTAGCTTAGCTAAGTAAGCAGTTAATAGAGGCTTAAATATACAGACATCTAAAGGTTAGAGAGTATAGGTTAAATAAAGTAAATAGATAGCTAAGAGGATTCTATTATTATTACAGTACCTAATAAAATCTATAGTAACATGTAATCTATAGCTATTTAAAACTAATAGTTAATAAAAGCTTTAAGCCTTTTATTTTATCTTTTTATTAAACACTTATATAAGCTATGTAAAGCCTAGCTTTTTACTTATCTACCTACTAAAAAATAAAGTAAAAAAGGCTTTATATTTATTAAAGTCGAAGTTTTATAAGTAAGTGTTTTATATTTTGCTTAAAACAACCTAATAAATTAGTGCTAGTGTAAAAGAAGTTTTATTAGCGTATATATAAGCTATTGTTATAACCTACTTATAATTGCTATTTTAGATTATCTACTTAATGCTACTTTTTTTATACTACTATTTAAAGAAGATTTTTTAACTTTTAATAGTATACTAACTAAAAAGTTTTTTTTATTTATATTATAAATATAGTGTAACTTTATACTATAATTATTAAAAAAATTTTATAACAGCTTAAAATAGAGCTTATATTTAAAGGCTAAGTTAGCTCTTTTGTAACTAGAATCTATGCTAGATGTTTATTAAAATATAAGCTTAATGTTTTACTATTTAATAAAGTAATTAACCTAGTTTTTACTCGCCTATTTTTTTTTAGCTATTTCTAAGGCACAATTATGTATTATCAGCTTTGTAAGTAGTAGTTTTTTTATACATTATTAAGAAGTTATTAATTTTTATGCTTCTCTGCATAGGTGCTCTGCACTCTATAGTGGCGCTTTAATAGTATAGAGCAACAACAACTAAATTTTCTTGCTGTTATACTATAATTAGGTTTTTCTCTAAACTTTAGTAATTTAAATAACACTAGCGCAGCCTTAATTAGGTCTATATTAGTAGAGATAAACTTAATTAAAAAGTTAATGGATTTTAGTTGTGTGTGCGTTACAAGGGGCCGTGCGTTAAGCGATGGAATACAGTAAAGAAGGCTGCCGTTGCCCCGCCAGACTTCCGAAGTTGTTCCGTGATCCAGAGGGAAGAAACCACTCCACTCACACACACGCATCGCATCTGCTGCGAGCTTTGAACCCACTCCACACCAAGCAACTGAAACTTCTTAAGCCGTTTATTATTGGCTCGACGTCTTTCTTTCTCTCCTTGAACTCCCTGTAAGACACTCAAGCCTCTTGATTCACCGATACCGGGACGTTACTTGATTTCCACAACACTCCATGTCACTCCTACAATTGCCTCCAGAGATTCTGATACAAGTTATGAATCATGTGGGCTCGTCTTATTTCCGTGAGGACTTAGGACGCCTCACAGTCTGCAAGCAGTGGTTCAGATTTGCTCGTACTGCGTGCTTCAAGGACCTTCAACTTTTTCAAAAGACCCTACGGCGTTTGCTATCTTCTCGGGAGGTGGGGAGGAGCCTGCTTCTGATCAAAGACAGCTTGGAAATTCTGGACCTTGGCCTAAAGGGATTTGAGGGCTGGAGCTCTATACCGGAGTCACAAAGCTATCCGCAGGATGTGAATGCTTTGGTTGCCTCAAGTTGGGACGGAGATCTCGGACGCGCATTGCTCACAGCTTGGACAACAGCCCTGGATAACGACCTAGCCCAACTTGCAATTACAGCCAAAGAATCTCGAAAATTGCGGATAATACGTATCCAAGCCTCAAGCGAACACCATCCTCTGCTCCCTCTTCTTCCCCGCCGCGATTATCTCTCACTGTCCACGATACGAGCCTTCCTGTCGGGAAAAAATCTGACGGCCCTGGAGCTAGACCTTTGTGGGACCCTCTTGATGCCGCGACAAGAGCATCGTGACGATTTTCACGTTTGCACGAGTATCGGCGCCCTTCTTACTACTCTAAGACGTCTTCGACTACGCATGCGCAGCATCTGCGCAGATGTTCTGAGACCCCAACACCATGACACCAGTTTACGCTTAAGTGAGGTGCTCATCAACCTCAGCCTGTCTAATGAGTCACCGATGACAACGTCAGCGGCGCACTCCACACGATGCGGTCCCACAGGCGGAGGATTTCTTAAACTAAAAGCGGATATCGAAGATCAGGCGGAAGCACTTGCGGCCCATATGGTGTCTCCCAAAATCATAAGAATCCTAACTCATACGCTTCCGCAACTCGAAATGCGGTCGTTGGATGTTTTGACCGGTAAATGCATGAAACTCGCTGACGACATGGCGTGGGAAGACGACGGTGGGACTGTCCAGGACGATTCAGACCTAGAGTCTGAAATTCTGGGTGATGACTTCTCTACGCCCTCTGATGAATAACGGTGCAAACACAGACCCATCTATTGATCGGCTCATTTTCACGGGTACCCAGTTATCGCCATGTGATTTTGCGCCCCATACCACGAAACGGGGAACTGTGATTCCAGCAGCATTGGTGCACTCGATTATCTTAACAGGCCCTCGGCCGTAGCCTGTTTTGTGTATGAACGCTAGATTTGGGCGGGATAAGGACTCTGGATATCTCGGAAACACCCAAGATGTAGTCTTTTTCGTCCATATTGTAGGCATCGCTGTTCAAAAACCTGAAATCCTCCTTAACCTTCTTGAACAGATTGAACCGGTTTTCTAAGGTTTCCTTGGACACTTCATCCCGTCTCTCTTTATCCAACCTCACGTTCACGACGTTTTGATTTTGGAATTGCGAGAAGTGAATCCTGATGCCAATTCTTCCCAAGCGGAGGAAGTTCGTTCGTCTCAGGTTCTGGCCAGCTACATCTGAGGATAACTTGCGTGATAGATAGGCACCAGCCTGACGGTCATGAGAGTGCGACCGGTGAAGTATTGCTACGGGGATGCAAGTACTACATCGACCTTGGTGAACCTGCCGGTCCCTGGCAGGTAGTTATATATTAGCTAGCAGTACTAGCAATATAGTAGAGTTTGACATGCCTGCTTCCCAAGCCTTTACCCCAGTTTCCGGTGGCCACGTCACACCTGTTGGGCACCTCGCACACCTTCCACGGTTTGAGGCCAGGCCAAACCTCTCCCCGCTAGGTAACTCCTGTTTGCTCCTCAAGCATAAGTCACCGGCACGAGGACCTTATGAATGGCCCCTCTGTTGATGCACCGACATATATTTATCGGAAAAGCCACGTTGACCATGGCGGAGGGCGATGGTTTCTTGATTGTCCTCGACCTTGCCATTAAAACCGACCGCGAAAAAGCGTCCGGAACGCCGAGCAAAACTTCTGGGTGTTGTTTTGGATTTGCGTTCATCGGAACGGCTCAGCGAGAGACATCCATCCGATCTGTGAAGCTTAGGGGCACAGAGGTCGTGAGGAATGGAGTTGGTTGGTAAAGGAAGGTATCTACGGATCTATATATGCAAAAGGAGCGAGCTAGACATCATATGACAAGTTCAGGCAGCATACTACTGTCGTAGGCATCGAGTAACTATAGTAGGTAACGGTTGCAACTGCAAACAATATGAACGTGAACATTGTATAAAATCTCTAATGTTAGCACCGCGTAACTAGGTCTCCGCGGCTGCAATCCAGACCCATTTATCCTGTATCTATTCCACTATGCTGCTTTCAGTCGCTGTCATTGGTATTTTTGGGGTGATTCGGTAGCTGTGTTTAAGAGACGCGACGTCTAGATGATATCCTAATTAATGCTAGCTCGCCCAATGCCTCTCTGACTCCCGAACAGGCGATTTTATCACTTCTCTTGTCACAGAACGGCCCGAGTCGCAGGAGGCCTGTCGAATGAGGGAGTCGATACCGGCTTTAAGTGGTGCCTAGCAATTCACGAAACTGTAATTCGAATGCTGTAACCTTGCATAACGCGAATGGCGGCACAGGCAATTACGAAAGCTGAGCTAAAAACAAGCTCAGCTCTTGAGTCATGAAATGTTCGGCACCTAATGGAGCCACGAATAGTAATAATGACGGTTTCCTATTGGGCTAAAATAAAACGTTGAAACAATTGGAAGAGACGGATGAAAGTAGCTTGCGCAACTCAGAACGAAAACAACCACTCGGAGTTTTAGAAACCTCCGCATCGGAGAGTAAACAAAGTGCGACGGACGTTCGCGATCGAACATAGATATAAAATTCCCATTGAAGTTATGATTCCTCAAAGCAAAAGTCACACAAAGTCTTCCGTTCTCTCTCTCTCACGCACGCATAATGCCTTTTCGACCCCGAATCGCCATCGTCGGCGGCGGACCCTCAGGTCTGGCACTCGGCCTTCTACTACAACAACGAGGCATGCACCTCACGATTTACGAATTGCGAAGCAAGCCGACGCCAGAGGAGCTTGCAAAACCGTCCGGCATGCTGGATCTGCACAAGGAGTCTGGGTTACGGGCAATGAGCGAGTGTGGCCTGTGGGATGGCCTCCAGGCAGCGTTCGGCGACTGCTCTGAGGCGTGCCGCGTCCTCGACCCGCAGGCCACCGTGTTGCACACTGATGACGGCGAGCATTCGACTCGCCCAGAAGTTGCGCGGAATGCGCTCACGAAGTTGCTTCTCGAGAACATCCTTGGAGATTTCATCAAATGGAACCACAAAGTCACGGCTGTACAGCGCGCCCGCAACGCGACCACAAACGCGATAGAGATCATGCTCGACTTGGGTGCCAACGGCACCGAGACATACGACTTCGTTGTCGGCGCCGACGGTGCTTGGTCCCGGGTGCGCAAGCTGCTCACAGACGTTACACCCTTCTACAGCGGCGCGCAGTTTATAACTGCAACGCTGAGGAACGCCTCATCCAAATACCCACATCTGGTTGCGCTGAGCGGGTCGGGCACACTCAGCGCGCTCGGCGGTGGCAACGGCATTCTAACCCACCGTGGCCCACAGGACTCCATCCGAGTGTACGCGGCTGTGAGCACGTCGCACGAGCACTGGGCTGAGGCGGTGGGGCTTGGGGGCAAGACGGCCGCTCAAGCCAAGATTGTGCTCCTGGGTGACGATAAACTCTTTGGCAAGTGGGCGCCCTCACTCCAGGACCTCCTCGCTACAGCTTGTGACGAGGACACTAAGGACAACCCCGGCAGCCCGGCCGATATCGCGCCCATGTACATGCTTCCCATCGGTCACCGCTGGGAGACCCGCATGGGAGCTACGCTGGTTGGCGATGCGGCTCACCTGATGACGCCGTGGGCCGGCGAGGGTGTCAACATTGCGTTGTGGGACTCACTGGACCTAGCGCACACGCTTGGAGGGATGCCTGAGGCCGAGAACGCCGCTAAGTGGCAAGAAGCGCTCGAGCCACGGTTGCGTGGGTTTGAGGAGGGGATGCTGACGCGGGCGAAGGAGAAAGCAGAGGAGACGGCAAAGAATAAGGATATGCTTTTGTCTGAAAATGGTGGACAGGCGATGGCTGATATGTTCCGTCAAGTGTTCGAGAGAATAGCGGCCTGTAGCGCAGCAGCGAATTAGAAAGGTACACACTCTTTCCTGTTTAGGCTCAGCGCCGGCTGGAACAACGAGTCGCCGGAGAAATTAAAGATTCTACAGAGGAACGTGAGCAGACTGAATTGCAACGTAAATTTACTCAATACTTCTAAAAAAAAAAAAACCTGTGTGGCAGCGTACTATGTTTCATCGCCTAACGCACAGCCCCTTGTAACCCACAGTTTTATGATGTTACCCTTAAACTTTTAAAGCTATTCAGCTCTATAAAGCTTATAAAATAAAGTAGTTTTCTAGAGTTATAAAAAAAAGCTTACTAATTAATTAATCTATTATATAAGAAACCTTTTAGAAAGGTTAATCCACCTGCTACATAAACTTTAGGCTAGAGTAGACACAGTAACCTCTATAACTAATTCATTCTTAATATAATTCTTCTTCTTATTTTTATTACTAGTAATTAGTGTAGAGGCTTTCTTCTTAACTTTTTTAGCTAATTAGATGTTTTTTATTAGTTGTGTAGTAGCTTTTTAGTAAACTTTACTTTCTTTTTTTAAGCTACCTTAACGCGTTGCTTTTAAAGTTAGATTTCTTTTACTACTAGTTACTTTTATACATATTTTTTTTTTTAGTATATGCGCTATTTTTACTTTTTTTTATACTTTTTTAAGCTTTGTTATTTTCTTTTTTAAGCTTGAAAATTATATGCTTTACATACTTTATTTAGTAACTAAAAGACTACTTTATGTAAAGCTAAGATAGCGCTTACGTGCAACAGGTATATATACTATTCTGTACGCAATAATTAACTGTTAGTTAATTATTCACACCTTTTTAGTTATATTAGCGCAGTGGTACACAGCTCTGTCCTTATACTTTACTATTATACTTAAGTAGATCTTTAAGTAGGAAAGGCTTTCTATGCTAGTAGTAACACTTTTTTATTAAAAAAAGCTTATTTAAGATGTTTAACCTTATACTAGAGTAATTTGTTATAATATAAAATTATATAAATAGTTTAACTAAGCGAATATAACTACTTACTATAAATATTATTAATAACTTAGTATAAAATCCTCTTCATCTTTCTCTAATTAAAAGCGCCTAGTACTAAAGTAGTACTATTACTAGAGAATGGCTAGTTCTTTTTTTTAATGTTAAATTATGCTAAGATTCCTTCTAAATTATATAAAAATAAACTATATATTATAAATGCTTTAAAAATAGTTTTTAATTTAAATAACATTAGCTAGGCTTTATTAAATATGTAAAGTAGTTTTTTATAATAGTTAATAGTTTTTAGTACTTATATATAAAATCTACTAGCTTAGCTAAGTAGGCAATTAATAGAGGCTTAAACATGTAACCATCTAAAAGCTGTAAAGTATAAGTTAAATAAGGTAGACAAATAGCTAGAGAGATTATTAGCAAAGCTTGCTCTACTAAATATATTTAGGTTTGCAGAACGAAAGGTTGAGCAGAATCTCCTCTTTTAGGCGTGCTAGTTAGCTATAGTTTCTTTAAATAAACCTTAGTAATACTATTTTATTATTACTTTATGTACTTCTTACATTCTTTTTTAAAAGAAACAGATACTTAATATAAGTGCACTTATACATTAATTTGCACGCAGTTTTCTCTAGCATGTGTTGTGTAAAACATGTTTAAATTATAGTCAGTTGCGTCTATTCCACCTCTGTAGCTACATTAGTGTGTTGGTGATTAGTATCAGCCACGCTTAGTTGCAGGCTGTGATTAGTTGCGTGCTGCAGTTAAATGTTGTTGTTATGCATCTATTACCTATCTAATACTACTTTGCTAAGCATTACGCTGCAACTATTCTTTAACCTAAACAACCCACCTTAATGCGCTAACTATTGCTCTAAATAAGCTCTGCTTTTATAGATTATTTATAAACTCTTGTAGTATTTTATTATTATTATAGTACTTAATAAAATTTATAGTAATATGTAATCTATAGCTATTTACAACTAATAGTTAATAAGAGTGTTAAGCTTTTTATTTTATCTTTTTATTAAATACTTATTTAAGTTATATAAGGCTTACCTTATTACTTATCTACGTACTAAAAAATAAAGTAAAAAAGGCTTTATATTTATTAAAGTTAAAGTTTTATAACTAAGTGTCTTATATATTGTCTAAAATAGTGGCCAAAAGGGTTGTAAACAAGGCGAAGAAAGTTGCAAGGGCTGCGCAAGTGCCTAAAGCCACTGTAGGCAAGAAGAAACGTGGTCGGAAGCGGAAGAGTGATGCATTAGAGGCAGATCCGCCAGGGCCAAAGGCCAAGGCGGTGCGGAGAAGCGAAGGACAGGTTGCGGAAGCTAAGCAAGAATGGGGTGGATTGGAGCCGAAGGCCGCGGTACCGGATGTAGGAGAGGGTGAAGTTCCGCTAGAACCATGGAGAGCCCCAGTGGCGAAGATGTGGTAGCAAAGAACCAGATGATAGATTAACAGTATTAGGAGGGGTCATACAATATTCGGTAAGCCATAAGCAGCAGCACGGACGTCACCCAAAGTACATTTCCATTTGTAAACCCGACTCTGTATTCAATACCTCTGACAAGTTTGTACCCTTACTCATATGTAGCCATTGTCCCATCGTTACGCCATCATCGGTATATTGCTTCTGCCCATGTACAACCCAGTCGTAGCCTTCCTACCCTGAGATCGGCGAATACAGCCAGATTTGCTTTGTTGAGCGCTGGCACTTGAGGATGTAGTCGCCGACGCCTAGAGCGGGGCTGGTTATAACGTCATTCTGAAAGGAAATAAGACAATTAGCTTAGACCTATAGCAGAGTTGAAATCATGAGGGATCAAGGTATGCCTTCCTCAAGTAGATGAGATCTTACCCGATGTCCCGGCGCAATATTAGATCCCTCTTCCTGCGCCATCGCTGCACACTCTATAACTGCTTCGAAATACACTGCTACTAAACTACAGTAGTCTTCATTGGATAGTTGTGTTGCCTCTACTATAAGTGGCTCTTTCTTTTGGTCGTTGGGAATCCGTGAAGATGCCAAGTTAGCTTCTCCGTGGCCAGAACGACACCACCGGGCTGAAGAGAGTGAAGCATTCCGTGTTTTGGAGCAAAGATAGACTGTTCTTATCCTAGGAACGCGAGAAAGCGATGAGTTATGAAGAGCACGAGGAAGGCGTCGGGGATCTTTAAAGCTATAGGTGTTGCCGTGGCAGCGTGGTGGTGACGAATGTCTGTTAGGGCACATTAGTAGGGCTGCTGGGAGTAACGGAGCGGATTTACGACGATCCGACAACTAGGTGTCATCTGCTTTTGGATTCAACTACTGAACAAGAAAGAGGCGGACACTCAGTCCTTGTTCGGGAAGGAATGGAAACCACATACTTTAGAAAAATTTCGATTCGTAGAGATTTCTTTATTACCTCTCTTTTTGCAAAACCATTAGCGAAGTAGGAAACTCTATTCCCTGCTAGAAGACCCCTGTGATTGCCCCCCTTCTCTCACTAACTAACTTCGGTCTCGTATGCCTTCCGTCATGTGGGGTTGACATGCGTAATTGCGGCACGAAGTTGAACGTAATTGCGGCACAGACGCTAACATAATTGCGGAACAGACGCCGAAAACATTAAGTTCGCGTTGGCCGAGGCCCCACTTGGCACACTATTAGATATATCCGTTTGAATATACAGGCATTTGGGACATGGGAATGGTGGGCACTGTCTTTGGCCGGGGTCCGTGATTCTTTCCGCACTCTGTATTCTGAGTGAGGTGTTCGAGAAGACAGATGCCGGGACCCTTTTTTGGGCGTCACTGCGTCAGAGATGCGTATCAAACAACAATCCTCTTAGGAAGCTTTTGAAAGTCTACTTTGCAGTCACACATCACAGCGACAGGTTTATTTTTGACTTTAATAACTGGGTACATACTATTTACTACTTTGCTTCTGCCTTGACTTCTACAGGAGTATGGCGTCGGATAGGATATGTCGATGCAGCGAATCGGTGGCCGTTGATAAATGTTATCAACCGGATCCTGCTCAGAGTGATGTTTTTAGGGTCGATGATGGAGGTCTTTACACAATAGATTTTGATCCGGAATCTACAATACGATGATGGATTCACGATTCTTGCAATGGTACGTCGGATCCCTTCGCTTTTTTTGGACGTATAGTTATCATGAAGCTGAATATCGCAAATCTTTTCGCAGCAGCGTACAGCATCGCAGTCATTGTTCAAGAGTCTGCAGGATTAGGGCAACACAACTACAATCTCACTGATGACTAACTCGTCCATTATCAAAAGGCAAGTAAAGTTCCCAACGAACATCCCAGGCTATAGCTATATAGAACTAACAAGAGAGAAGGCTACCTATACCTCCCAAATCATGCATACTATCACTCTCGTATTCGCGAAACAAACTGTCCTTCAACTCTTCGCGATTTGTGCGCGGAATAGCCCACGAGTTCATGCTGTTTATGCTGTATCAGGCGCCAGTGCACTTTTCGCCGTTATTGTGGGTTTCTCCATAGCTTTCCAATGCCTACCAGCCAATGCATAGGACATATGTTCGTCGAATTGTTTCGATTAGGTGAGTTTTGCACGCCTACTCTGACAAAACTTTATCGAAGTCGCACTAACGGCAGACTCAGACCGCATTCTAGGGAGTATTTGCGGCGTTAGATGTTACAATCGACGCATCCACAGCTGCACTAGCTGGTTTCATCTCTATGGTCTCAACATGTCTCTAATGACCAAAACTCCTATCATCATTGCATTTTACGCTCGATTCTTGTAAGTTCCTCCTTAGACGCTCTTCTAGATCAAACCTAAGAGGCCTGCAAAGCGGCATTCTGGCTGGGGATATATGTTCAGTAGCTCCATTGGAGACTTCAAATTACTCATTTAGCAGGGTTCGTAAGGGTCCAAGCAACTAAGAGGCGAAGAATTCGAAGAATAGCATTAAGCTAAGAAAGATTAAGGAGCAGAGTGATTCGCAGGATAGAATAATTACACAGACTCGCGAGGTCCTTATTGAAGTTAGCAGTCCAGAGCCGGGCTTAGGGTGAGCATACGACATAAGCTAGCTAACGTCCATAGGAGGTTGTTCTGTGTGGACCAGATGTATGGATGAATGAGATGGTATGAATATAAAGAATTTACCACAAGGCATAAGAGCAGTGCCATGATCATTCTCTATAGCGAAGTTTCTAATACTTTGATGCTAGTTCTTTGGTGCGGGAGCTAGAGCTGGACGTTTCATCCACCAGAACCACTGCTTTCTTCGCGCAGCCCACTTTTCTGGAACGGGAACCTCATATTTGTCGAGAACCTCAAATCCCTCCTGAGCATAGAGTCCTCGGCCATAATCACCAGCTTCGACGACCGCCTAGTGTTTTCAGCCGTCCAGCCTTGATACGGAGGTCGGCGAGATTGACTCACTTCAACACCAAGCCTGTCTGCAACAGCCGTCCCCCACTGCACTAGCATCCTGCCAGCACCTTGACGCTGATAATACGGATCCACAATGAGCATGTCCAAAGCTAGATCCCATGTTAGTGGCGGCGGAGTGGGCGGCAAACTAACTCACTAGCAAGATTTCCTCTAGAATCCTTGATGTCCTGGCACCTTGGTACAAGGTAGCCATCAAACATGTGTTTTGCGAACTCCTTCTCATCGCCGTCTTTCCAGTAATCACCTGTCAGTTCTGGCTTAGGGGGCACAACACCATCGTAGATGTTCCACTTAGCGGCTGCGATGATCTTCCTCTCATCGTTGACCACTTTCAAGAAGATAGCATTAATGTCTGCTTTCATGGTGGCGAGCATACGCTCAGCACCGGCCTCTCGACCAGCAGGGGTATCATGGTCAGGGAACACCGAGTCGATGTATTCATGGTCATGACGGAAGGCAAGGGAGACAATTTCGAAGAACCGCGGGAGATCTGCTTCGGTGCACTTTTCGACTGTGAAAGGCATTTCTGTAGTGACAAAAATGTGGATTTCGCTGTGGGCGGGAAGATTGGGCTCAAAGAGGACGAGTTGGGAGGCCAATATCTAGACATGCTCATAGAGATCACCTTCGCCCTTCGCTTTCGGAAATCGTTATAGACTGATGAACCAATGAGCTTTTTTCTACTTCTCTCTAGTGGCGTAAAAATTGCCATTGTCTGTGTCTGGTTGCGTTCTGCGCCTTAATTGCGCTTCAGTGGAACAGCGAAGCCTGCTTCCGAACCGGGACGCCGAAATTATACGTCTTGATCTCTACTATTCCAAACAAATCACAGCCTGAGGGCTTTGCGCAGGCTAGTGTGCTTTGCCACAGTCGTGCATCCCTGTTGCTTGATCAAGCCATACAAGGCGGGCTTTTGTTTCAAAAGGTCTGGCCGAAGACAATTGCCGTAAGGAGCACGAATCCCTTCTAAATAAGCATAGTACTGCATATCTAGAGTGTTGGAACTTAGGCGCGAACAAACCTGGGCGTTAGCCTCCGCAATATAGCCTTTAAATCGGACCGTCCCCAGCACGGGCAAGATCCTTATCACCTCTGTAAGTTGGCTAACGCAGGTTGGAGGCGTTCCACTTTCACTTTGTAACTTGGGGGCAGGGATGCCAGGGGGAGGGGTTTGCGGCGTTACTAACATACATCAGGATGACCGCTGTGTAGCCACCCTCTCACAGCAGCATTCTGCTCAGGGTCTTTCAATTCCCCCGCTTCCATTCACTTGATACTCAGAAGTCTTAATCACGCAAACTACCACCTACAATCTATACATCTTTTCGATTCCTGCACTGCCCCCTCCCCATTGAACAGCACGGTATCTCGCAATCTCCACATATTCGTGTCTCTCCGCACTTAAATAAACCTCAGGAGAATGTAAATTTAGGGAATAGGTTTTCTAAGCACTTATTCTAAACTACTTTAATTTTAAATATAACATTTTAGCCTGCTTGCTAGTTAGCTAAAAGTAGAATCTTATTATATACTTTATTTTTTTTATTTAGATTATAGTTAACTAGTACTTTTAAAAACTAATGCTATATATAAGTGTTTAAACAAAATAAAGGTAATTATTATAATCTAAAAGCTTTTTAAAAGTATATGTCGTGTATACTAAGAGCCTTGGCTAGGGCTCGGAGCCTGAGACGCGGCTCGGGATCTAGAGATAGTATGTTCCGAAGCTTAGCGTATATAAGGAGAGCCTTCAACTCTCCTAGATAGCAGAGTCACTTTATCCGATCTTCTAAGCAGGTATTGCCAAGCTATGTCACCCTCCGCAGTATATACAATATTCAACATAGCTAATTCACAGTGTATAAAGTGTACAGTTGTAGTATAGGTTAAAAATAGATATTAAAATTAGAATTACTTATATAAAAACGCTACTAGGCTTATAGCTGTTATAAATAAACAGGTTGTGCAAGCATGCATATATTATACATGTAGATTAACGTCTAGTTTACTAATATATAACGTACATCACAGGCAAGTTGCTTACTTACCTAAGTTGTTTACTTTACTAAGACTTTACTAAACTACTCTTTCTACACTAATGCATTCCTAATAACACTACTTAGACGCGCTAAAAGAATGTTAGATACAGCTTATACTCTAGGCTTTTAAATAAGACATAATAGTTTTTAAGTAACATACTATAGCTATGTATAAAGTTTTTTAAAAAATTATAAATAACTAACATACTAAATAACTTTTATAGGCTAATTCTATAGCTATCTTATAAAAGTAAGGTAATAATAAAAAGTAGGTAATTATTAAGCATATACTAAAGCTATATATATAAGAATTTTCTTTTTAGCTAGTAACTATAGCTAATATAGCTAATTCTTTACAGGCTAAGCCTAATTTAGGCTATGTTACTATAAACTTACTTAGTATATTTATTAAGTGTTATTTAAAGCTTAAAGTAAAGTTTAAGTGTAAGTATAACTATAAAAAGCTTTTTATAAAAATTCTAAAGTAATTTAAGGCTAGTTTAGGCTTATAAAGAATATTAAAGCTAAGTATAGTATCTAGAATAATAATATGTATAACTTTAATAAAATAAGCTTTATAATAAGCTAGATATTTAATAACTATACTTATACTTAAAACTTTACTTTAAGCTTTAAATAACACTTTATAAATATACTAAGCTAGTATATGCTAATATAGCCTAAAGTATACTTAGCATGTAAAGAATTACTTATATTAGCTATTACTACTAGCTAAGAGAAAAATTCTTACATATATAGCTTAAGTATGTGCTTAATAATTACTTACTTTTTATTATTACTTAGCCTATATAAGTTAGCTATAAATTTAGCTTATAAATGTTATATAGTATATTAGTTATTTATTATTTTTAAAGAGACTTTATACATAGCTACAGCATGTTACTTTAAAAGTGTTGCGTCTTATTTAAAAGCCTAGAGTATAAGATATATCTAACATTCTTTTAGCATATTTAAGTAGTGTTATTAGAAATGCATTAGTGTAGAAAAAGTAGTTTAGTAGAGTCTTAGTAAAAGTAAACATCTTAGGTGTTTAAGCAACTTGCCTATAGTATAACGTACTTCATAGGCGAGTTGCTCACACACCCGAGTCGCTCACTTTTGCCAAGACCCCACCCTAACAAACTCTATTATGGCCCATAACAACCCTCTCTAGCACTATATAGTACAGTACAGCCTAGAATATTATTTAGATACTACTTCTGCTTCTTGCTTACACATTTGCGCGTTATGCCTAGTCTAATTGCACTGTCTGCAGCGCCTTTAAGATAGCTTACTTACTTTAGCTTACACCTGCTTCTTTGCCTTCTTCTTATTACTGCGCGCCTTAAACTCTTTTAAAGCTGTTAAGCATAGGCCTTTTTAAATTATTAAAGTCTTTTTTGCCTTAATCTACTTTTTTTTATGTAATTTATGTTATGTAGCAGCCTTATTAGCTGCTTAAAGCTTAGTAATTTCTTATTACACTAACACTAGCTTATACATAATTATTGCTGCCCTCTTTAAGACCTTCTTAAACACCTTAACTATAAAAGTTAGTAAACTATTTATATGCTTTTAAATTTTTATCTTTATAAGCATTAATTATAACTTAAGTTTTAAGGTATTACTTAAAGTTTACAACTGCTAGGGCTTGTTATATATAAGTAGTAGTAGTAATAAAGTGCGCAACTTTACATTAAAGCCTATTATAACTTATTATAGGTTAAAAGGAACTAATCTAGCGCTTTAAAACTCTCTTTAGATATTACTAGAAGTAATTATAGCATTATAAGCTGCTTTAAAGCATAGTAAGAACTTTATCTTTATAATATAAGTAATCTAGTTGCGCATAAGGTTTTTAGCTTAGCACTTATACACTTTCTTTAAAAGAGTAAAACAACCTACATTAAGTAGCTATAAAAGGTGTAATAAGTAAAAAAGTATATAAATAGTAATAATCTTATTATCTTTATAGTATTACTAGAAATAAAGTAAGTTATAGCTTTTATAGCTATTAATAACTAGCAGACAGTAGCTGCTAATAGTACACTTCTTTATATGCGCGTTAAAGTGCTTTAACTAGTCTAGACTAAGCTAATTAGTAGTCTAGCTGCGCTTAGAGATTATAATAACTTAATTCTAAAGTAGATTTTTCTTTTTATACTAGTTTAAAAAGTAGTTGCTACCCTAAAAGATAATAAAAGGCAGAATAGCCTACTTTTTAGCATTAATGCTCTAAATAGCTATTGTCTACTTCTAGTTGCCTAGCTAGACTGCTTTTAGCTGTTCTTATCTCTCTAAACTTATAATAACTGCTCTAGTAGATATCTAGCCTATTATAAACCTTATTTTATTAAAGTTATATGTATTATTATTCTAGATGCTATACTTAGCTTTAATATTCTTTATAAAGTTAAACTAGCTTTAAATTACTATAAAATTCTTATAAAAAGCTTTTTTATAGTTATACTTACGCTTAAACTTTACTTTAAGCTTTAAGTAACACTTAATAAATATATTAAGCTAGGTTATGCTAACATAGCTTATATTATGCTTAGTGTGTAAAGAATTAGCTATATTAGCTACAGCTACTAGCTAGGGGGGAAATCCTTGCGCATCTAGCTTAAGTATGTGCTAAATAATTACTTACTTCTTGTTATTATCTAGCTTTTATAAGTTAGCTGTATAATTAGCTTAAAAAGGTTGTCTAGCGCGTTAGTTACTTATTATCTTTTAAGAGACCTTATAGATAGCTGCAGTGTGTTAGTTAAAAAGTATTATGTTTTATTTAAAAGCTTAAAGTGTAAGCTGCATCTAACATTCCTTTAACACGTTTAAGTAGTGTTGTGTCACGATTGTGCACAAGTAAGGTTATAGAGCTTCACAGAGGTCTAGTTTAATTACTATGTAAGGTATTATAGTAGGTACAAGACGTTGTGTGAGGAATAGGAAGGTTTAAAAGAAAATTAGTAATTAAATACTTAGCTTAAAAGTCTAAGCACTTTAAGTATAAATTAAGCCTGTTTTAGGTTTAGTTAGTGTTAAAGCAGTTTATACTTAAGTTTATGTCTATGTTATGTTATGTTT
Source organism: Lindgomyces ingoldianus (assembly GCF_010093535.1). Taxonomy (NCBI): domain Eukaryota; kingdom Fungi; phylum Ascomycota; class Dothideomycetes; order Pleosporales; family Lindgomycetaceae; genus Lindgomyces; species Lindgomyces ingoldianus. The sequence goes on along the minus strand of NW_022985232.1, from coordinate 151,320 downwards.
ATATTAGACATGCACTAATAATACTTTAGTATATGTCTAATACAGTTATGTCTAGGATCTAGGGAGGATACTGTAACAGTACCCCCCCCTTATTAGAAAGGGAATCCTTTACATTAGTAGTTCTAGCATTAGGTTGTCTTTATTAAGGTACAAGTTTAGCTTAGATAGGTATTAGGCGTAGAATTAGGTTACTATAGAGTTCTCTTATTAGGCTTCTACAGGTTTCTATAATAGTTTGCTATATCTAGTCTATTTTGTAAAGTATTTATAGATATATTTTTTTTATTAAACTAGATCTATTTAATGTCTTTTATAACATATTTTAGTTTATTATTTATAATAACAGGTTTAGGTAGCAGGTTTAGCTGTCTAGGTAGATAGTTAGATTTAGAAGCTACTTAGCGCAGCAATAATATGTAGAACACAGGGTGTATCTTTATGCTGTTAGGTAGGATTAATTAGTAAGTGTGTAATAAGACTATATAGGCTACTATAAAAAGGCTAAGGTTCTTCTAATTAAGTTTCTTTAATTATTAGTTTGTTTAGATATTTCTAGTGTCTAGCTAGACCTTCTTGCTAGCTGCATACGCAGGGGCAGAGGTTTAAGATTAGTTTATGTACTCTTGTTAAAAAGCTTAAGCCTATGTAAGCTCTTTATAAATGTATTTAGATATGTTTTAGATCTTATTAATAAGTCTATTTACATTTATTACTTGTATAGATTAATAAGTTAGTTAGAGGGTATTTAAAAGTAGTTTAAATTCTATTTAGGGGTAATATCTGTAGTTTACTAAAAATAGAGATACTTGTGTTAATTTAAATGTTATATTATTAGCTTTAAACTATGCTATAGCTAACTATTTTACCTAGTTATTTTACTAGTAGTTTATATACGCTTATAGGACTTATTTTATTACAGTGTTTACATTCTTAGTTTAGCTGTTAGTCTTTAGGTAAAAAGCTATAGATAGATAAGAAATAATTTAGAGCTATTTATAGAGTTTGTTCTAAAAGGCTAAGACAAACTACGTACCTCTGTTTAATATAATTATGTTAGGCAGGCTATAGTAAACTTATACATATTAGTAGAATAACTAGGCTATATTAGGGACAGTTATAAAGGAACATAGTATTAAGTATTAATACTTAGTTAAGTAATTAACAACTACTATAATATTTATATACCCTTTAGATAAAAGTAAGTTTATAATAAAATTAATTAATATGTTTTTTTAAGCTTATTTAGAGATTAGGAGTAGTTTAAGTAGGCTATTATACTTTTCTTAAGAGGCCTTTACTTTACAGTAAGTATAGCAACATAATATGTATTAGCGTACAGTATAGAACATGCAGGGCTAGTAGTACTCTCTCTGTAGTAGGTTAAGAGTCTTTCCTCTGCCTAGGTGTTCTTTAACAGGCAAGTTATGTATAATTTAGAGTAGTTTAATTCTTAGTTTATTAAAATTAAAGATTATAAGTTAGTTATAGTAATATAGCTTACTATTTTAGTTTTTATAGTTAGCTAGTGTTACCTTTTTTAACTAACTGGCGCTGTTTTAGAGCAGGTCTAAAGTTTTTTAAATAAATTTATTATTTAAATACTTATTAGTAATAATTTAATTAATTATTTAATCTATTTTATTTAAGTTAAGGTCTAAAAATAGCTTAAGTTAAAGTAAAGTTTAGTGTTAAGCCTTTTACACTTTTTTTTAAGTAAGGACATTTTAAGATTACCTTATAAGGGCATCTAGTTTCCCTCTGTTTTAACTAAAATAATAAGTAATCTTAAAATTAAAATAAGACAGGTATTTAGACTAATAGGCTTATTAGTAGCTAAGTTATTTTATAGTTGCAAAGTACTATAAGTTTTTATAGTTAAATAAGACCTGTATTAGATGCGCTGCACTTTCTAGTTTAGGTTGCTATTATTTAAAGTAGTGTACTATAGTAAGTAATTTTTTATTATAGATCTTATAATTACCTTTTATAGAACTTATTTTTTTTAAGAAGTATGTAATAGGCTTAATAGTCCTATCTAGCTTAGTCTAGAAAAGAACTTCTACTACTATATAGTCTAAGGCACTAGCTTCTACAAGTATTAGTAGTTTAGAGTTAAAGTAGTAGAGTATTAAAGCTTTAGTAAAGGCTTTCTTTAGCTAGTTAAAGAACTATTAGTAATTTAAGTTAAAGTTAAATTAAATCCTTTTCTTAGTAAGTGTAATTATAGGGCTTACTTACTATAAAAAGTTATTAATAAATTATTAGTAAAAGTTAGCAAATTTTATAAAAGCTTAAACATCTTTTATATTCTTTAGGTATTGCTAATCTAGCATAGTCTAAACTTTAATAGGGTTTATTTAGATGCTATTTATAAAGATTATATATTCTAAATATATAACCTTTAATTAGTAGAACTTGCATTTATCTATGTTAAGTTGCAGACCTGCTTCTTCTATAGCTTTTAGCACTAGGCGTACATGCTATTTATACTTTAAAAGGCTATTACTATAAATTAGAATATTATTAATATATGTAGTGCAGAACACATCTAAGTAGGGTTAGAGTAAGTTATTTATAAAATGTTAAAAAGTACTAGGCGCGTTAGCTAAGCTAAAAGGCATTACTAGGTACTTAAATAGTCTATATTAGGTCTAAAACACTGTTAGCTACTTATTACTCTTTACTATTTTTAGCTTGTTAAAGGTAGTAATAATATCTAACTTTATAAAATACTTTACTTTACTTAGTTAGCTTAGAGTTTTTTATAAAAAAGGAATTAAGTATTAGTTTTTAATAGTAATAGTGTTTAGTTTTTAGTAGTTAACATAGAATTAAAGCCTACCTCTAGGTTTCTTTATAAATAGTATAAGTAACACTACTAGTAAAAAGCTAGCTTAAATAAACCTTTTTTTTAGGTTTTTATTAAAGTATTTTTAAAGCACTTTTAATTTATTTAGTAACATCTTATATAGTAGCCTATAACTAGGTTGTTTGCTAGGCTTAAAAGTTATTTAGTAATTATATAAACATTATATTAGAAGCTTATTAAACTTATCTTAGAAAAAGATATGTAATAAGTTATAGTAGTTTTAAGAGACTATTATTTTTAAGTTAGTGTGTTTTTAAAGAGCTAAAGCTTAGTCTATATTAGAAATTATAACTACATAGATTTTATAATCTAGTTATTAAGCTAAGGTTATAAATAGAGTAGGTTTTATGTAGCAGATGTCTATCTGCTATTTAAGTCCTAGTTTATGTCTAAATTAAGTAAGTAAAAATTTTATAAAGGCTTTTTTTTCTTTAGGTTTAAGCAGTTATTAAATTATTTTATATAGCTTATTTTAGTAAAAGGCCTAGCTTATTAGCCTTACTTAAGTAGTTTTTTTTTAGGTTATTAAAAAGTAGGTCTAGAGACCTTCTGTATTAAGTGCTACTTAGGTGTTATTTAGGTGTAAGCATAAGCATATGTTTTAGCATTAGAAAAAGTTAAAGTTTAAGACTTACTTTTAGTAATTAAAGGCAACTTTATACTAATATAGCTATAGTTGTCTTAGGATTAAGTTATAATGTCTATGTTTATTACATAGAGCTTAATCTGCTCCTTATAGTGTTAGTAGGTAATTATAATAGTTATAGTATAGAAAATAGAACTTTTTTTAAGTTATTTTCTATTAAATCTAGTTAAGTAAATTATTTAGGTAAGTAGTGTTAATTAGAAATTTAGTTTATGCACTAGTTCTTTATTAATGTAACTTATACTATTTACTTTTAAGTTAATAAGAGCTTATATTAAGGCTAATATAGTTTTTTATTATAAACATATAGAAATATTAACTTAGTACTTTTAGTTATTAGTAGAGGACTTAGCTTATAAGTTAGCAGAGATCTAGTGTTGAATTAGTCTTAAGGGGCAACTTAGCTCTAGGACAAGCCTTTTTACAGGCTTCTACTGCTATAGCTGTGGCTATGTTAAGAGTAGTAAAAGGGATTAGAGCTTAAATATAAGTTAGAGCCTTTATAAAAATAAGATTAAAATAGTAAAGATTTTTAATAAGTGCTAGCTGCACTACTTATATAGACTTAAAAAAAAGAAATAAAGTAGTTTTAAAAGATATAACTACACTTACTGCACTTAAAGTATTAACTTTTTTTTTTATAATTCTTACACTTTTTAGAACTAACTAGAGCATAATTTAAATTAATTTTTATTATATTAAGGTTTTTATTTATAACTGCGCTAGTTTAGGGGCGTATTAGGGCTTGTATAGGGAGGAACCTTATGTTATTATTATAGGTAGCAATTAGGTTTACATACGCGTTAAGGTTGTTTAGGAGGGGTTCTTCTACTATAGCGCGTTGCAGTTTAGTTAAGAGAGAGTTATATAAGGCTATAATTAGACCTATTTTATTTAGGCCTATATTAGATGTAAGTTAGTAGAACTTAGTAAAGTGTAAAGTAAAGCTTTTTCTTTCTTATTATAAGGTATTTAAGTAACTTAAGGCTATTAACTTTTTATTTAGGTCTCTATAAGTTACTTATAAAAACACTATAAATTAATCTAGGTTAATAATATCTTTATCTATTAGTAAGTTAATTAAGGCTATTATGTTATAGTTAAGTTAAAAATAGGCATATAATAACTAAGCGTGTTTAAAGGGGAATTAGTTTATGTTTCCTTTAAGTTTGTATTAGAGCTTATGTAGAAAGAAAAGTAGGTCTTTCTATTTTTTATTAAACAGCAGGGGATTAGAGAGTTAGTTAGATTTTATTACTAAGTTAAAAAAGTTACAGGTTATAGGCAGCGTTAAGTAGAAAAGAGTTAAGCTATTTTTAGACTTCTAAGTAGGCTTTAAGGCTAGTAAGTTTTTAGTTCTTACTACTATAATAAAAGTTAAGGCAAAAATAGACTGCTTAATAACATAAAGCTGTTCTTTAAAGTCTTTTTAAAAAGCTTTAAAGCTTGCAACATAGTAGCTTTTTTATAAAGTAAGCGCTTTTTAGAAGGCTTTTTAGCTTACTTTAATAGCTTAAAGTTATGTAAGTACTAAGCTTGTTAAATTTAATTTAGAGGCTATTTTTAGCTAAAGTTTTAACATAATATAATGTTATAATTATGCATAAGTAAGGTTATAGAGCTTTATAAAGGTCTAGTTTAATTACTATGTAAAGTATTATAGTAAGTATAAGACATTATGTAAGAAATAGAAAGGTTTAGAAAAAAATTAGTAATTAAATACTTAGCTTAAAAGTCTAAGTGCTTTAGGTATAAATTAAGCCTGTTTTAGGTTTATTTAGTGTTAAGGCAGTTTATACTTAAGTTTATGTCTATGTTGTGTTGTGTTTGTGTTAGACGTGCACTAATAATACTCTAGTACGCGTCTAATATAGTTATGTCTGGGATCTGGGGAGGATACCGTGACATGTTGTTAGGAATGCATTAGTGTAGGAAGAGTAGTGTAGTAGGGTCTTAGCAAAAGTAAGCAACTTAGGTGTGTAAGCAACTTGCCTATAAAGTACGTTATGTTAGAATATAACTTTAATTTAGTTTAGTATAACATACTTCACAGGCAAGTTGCTTACACACCTAAGTTGCTTACTTTTACTAAGACTCTACTAAACTACTTTTTCTACACTAATGCATTCCTAACAACACTGCTTAAATGTGCTAAAAGAATATTAGATATAGCTTATACTCTAAGCTTTTAAATAAGACATAAAACTCTTAAAAAACATGCTACAGCTATATATAAAGTTCTTTAAAAGATAATAAATAACTATAGCACTAGATAACTTTTATAAGCTAATTCTATAGCTAACTTATAAAGGCTAGGTAATAATAAAAAGTAGGTAATTATTAAAGCTATACTTAAGCTATATGTGTAAGAATTTTTCTCTTAAATAGCATTTATAGCTAATATAGCTAATTCTTTACACGCTAAGTGTAATTTAGGCTATGTTAGCATAAACTAGCCTAGTATGTTTATAAAGTATTATTTAAAGCTTAAGTAAAGTTTTAAGTGTAAGTATAGTTAATAAATATTTAGCTTATAATAAAGCTTATTTTACTAAAGTTATATATGTTATTATTTTAAATACTATACTTAGCTTTAATATTTTTTATAAGGCTAAACCTGCTTTAAATTACTTTAAGACCTTTATAAAAAGCTCTTTTATAGTTATATTATACTTAAATATTACTTTAAGCTTTAGATAATGCTTTCTAAACATACTAGACTAGTTTATGCTAACATAGCCTAGATTACACTTTATGTGTAAAGAATTAGCTATATTAGCTATAAATGCTATTTAAAAAGAAAATCCTTACGCATATAGCTTAAGTATAGTCTTAATAATTACCTACTTTTTATTATTACTTAGCCTTTATAAGTTAGCTATAGAATTAGCTTATAAAAGTTATTTAGTGCTATAGTTATTTATTATCTTTTAAAGAACTTTATATATAGCTGTAGCATGTTTTTTAAGAGTTTTATGTCTTATTTAAAAGCTTAAAGTGTAAGCTGTATCTAACATTCTTTTAGCACGTCTAAGTAGTGTTATTAGGAATGCATTAGTGTAAGAACAGTAGTTTAGTAGAGTCTTAGTAAAAGTAAGAAACTTAGGTGTATAAGTAACTTGCCTGTAAAGTACGTTAAGGCTTTAAATTTTATAAGTTCTTTTTATAAATTAAAAGCTTTTTATAATAAGCATTTAAATTAGCTAAGACGTTTAAAAGCTTTATATCTATAAATTAAAGCTTTTAAGGCTTGTATAAAAGGCGTAGACTACCTAGTAAATAATAAACTATAAAAGCATAGCTAAATTATAATTATATATAGTAATATTACAAGTTAAACAACATTTTACTTAGAGGGTCTAATAGCAAGCTATTAGAGACCTCTCTAGTCTTCTTCTTCTACTTCTCTTTTCTTTCTAAGCTTTTTTATAACTTCCTCTATCTTGTTCTAAGAGCGCTAAAATGTTTTTTTAACAGCTAGATACTAAATCCTTTAAATCTAAAACTTATTAAAGCAGCTTAGTACCTTAGTAGAATAACACTACCTAGATACTAGCTGCAGAAAGACTAGCTTCGTAACGTCTTATAACCTAGGCTGCCTACACTAGGCTTTAAGTAGATTCTAAAACAGCTTTAAAGGCTTTCTTATTATCTTTTTTAATTTTATATTTTAGGCTGCTGTCTATAGCTTAAGATAGCTTTAAAAGAATAAAAACATCTTTTATAAAATAAAAAATTATTATAGAGTAGTAAAATATACTCTAGTAGTATTAAATAGTATGCTTATAAAATTACATTTCTTATATAAGATGTAGCACGTATATTTTTTTAATTTTACAGACTAAAAAGTAAACAACACACGCTGCCTACAGGTAAGCGCGCATCGCGCGTTATAACGATGTGCTCGCTCCATCTCAGGTTGCCCGAAGGTTTACTGTATCAGCTCCGCCTCCTCTAGTCCTAGCCTCTGCTGTACCTATATTCCCCTAAGTATTTAGCCGCACCTCTCTTCTTAGCTAGCTTAGTAGTTTTCTAATATCCTTTTGTACAAGGCTTATAGTTGTTAATATAATTCCTAGGTTTCTAAGTCCCTACACACTTCTATATGCCTCTAAGTAGATTCATACTGCATTTAAACCCATTGTCTTGCCTGTGCCGTTACAGCTACTAGCTAAAAGAAAAATCCTTAGGCATCTAGCTTAAGTATATGCATAATAAATACTTACTTTGTATTCTTATTTATCCTTAATAATTAGCTATAAAATTAACTTATAAAAGTTATCTACTGTATTAGTTATTTATTATCTTTTAAAAGACTTTATACATAGCTATAGCATGTTGTTTAAAAAGTGTTACATTTTATTTAAAAGCCTAAAGTATAAGCTATACCTAATTTTTTTAACACATCTAAGTAGTGTTGTTAGAAATATATTAGTGTAGAAAAAGTAGTTTAGTATAGTCTTAGTAATAGTAAACAACTTAGGTGTGTAAGCAACTTGCCTATAGTGTATGTTAATTGTAACTATAAATTAAGTAGTAAACTAGTAGAGAACTGTTAGCTCTAATTAACTTTCACTAACTACTAAATTATCTTTAATAATATCTTAATTTTACTTTACTAAACACACGCCTAAAATTAATAACTTTATAAATAGTAAAAACTAATGTTTAGATAATAGTAAGCTTTAATTGTTAACAGGCTTAACATTAATACAGATTAGAGTAAGCACGCACACATAGCGTTAGTATAGAGACACACTGCTAGCATCGCGAAGGAATAACTAGAGCTAGGACACCTAGCTAAATTAAACTAGTTTTAGTTTAAAAAAGTAAAGAACATAACAGTAATAGCCTCTACTATCCCTCTATCCCTCTAAGTGTAAGGACGGAGCTCTGTACCACTGCGCTAATACAACTAAAAAGGTGCGAATAATTAACTAACAGTTAATATCTTCGCACAGAAGAGTATATATACCTGTCGCACGTAAGCGCCATCTCGGCCTTACAGTTAATAGAATTTGTTTGCAGTAATCACACGATAGTCGGATGGGTTTTTTGCATCCATTTCAGATGGTTTGGTGGCGCCCGATTGATGATCGCTATATGTTGGCTCAACTGGTATGTCTCCTAGTATCATCACCTCAGCTGCTGAGAGCTCTGGGTTGCAGTATTCCCAGACAAACAGCTGTTCCGCGACTGACTTTTGGAGGTAGATCCATCGGTCCCAGTCATTGGTTGTGTTGAGTATGACTGTAGTCTTTGTGACTAGCAAATCAGTGGAGTCTGTCATATTGATGACGTATGTCCTTGATGTGGACGAGGTTTGTCCTTGATGTGGACGAGGTTGTCCTTGATATGGACCTGAGGTGGACGAGTATGCCCTTGCGGTGGACTTGGTTGTCCTTGATGTGGACTTGGTTGTCCTTGAGTTGTCCTTGATGTGGACTAGGTTGTCCTTGATGTGGACCTGAGGTGGACGAGTATGTCCTTGCGATGGACTTGGTTGTCCTTGATGTGGACGAGTATGTCCCTGAGGTGGACGAATGTGTCCTTGAGGTGGACGAATGTCCTTGCGGTGGACTTAGTTGTCCTTAATGTGGACTTGGTTGTCCTTGAGTTGTCCTTGATGTGGACGAATATGTTGTTGCGGTGGACGGGCTTGTCCTTGAGGTGGACGAGCTTGTCCTTGCGGTGGACGAATATGTCCTTGAGGTGGACGAGTATGTCCCTGAGGTGGACGAATGTGTCCTTGAGGTGGACGAATATGTCCTTGAGGTGGACGAATATGTCCTTGAGGTGGACGAATGTCCTTGCGGTGGACGAATATGTCCTTGATGTGGACTTGGTTGTCCTTGAGTTGTCCTTGATGTGGACTAGGTTGTCCTTGATGTGGACGAGGTTGTCCTTGAGGTGGACGAGGTTGTCCTTGAGGTGGACGAGGTTGTCCTTGAGGTGGACGAATGTCCTTGCGGTGCTCGACTGAGAGCTCTGGTAGCGTGCTCAGGAGATTGTAGAGGTCGCGATTGATGCGACTGGTGAAGTAGAGACTTTGAGTCGCCTCTTTGGATCAAAAGGTCTTAAAAGATACCTAAAGTGCTGTAAAAGAGCGACTTTAAGGTAGTAGAGTGTGACAAAGAGGTCACAATTGTACGCAGGGTGTCAAAGGAGCTCTCCCTGGTAGAGGTTTGAAAACAGCTCGATTGACTAGCAAGCGATTGCCGGGCTCATAACTGTGAAGCTATGTGAGGCACCAGAGACATGAGGAACTGCATTGAATGTATTGCTAGAGGAGTCCTTTGTAGGAGTCTATATACATGCGAAATGAGTGGGTGAGTCTTGGCAATAGATCATGGTGACGACGCATACGACTATGATGGCGACGCATCCGATCATGGTGACGACGCATGCGACCATGGTGACGACGCATCCGACTATCGTGTGATTACTGCAAACAGAATTCCTAGGTTTCTAAGTCTCTACCCACTCCTATCTGCCTCTAGGTGGATTCACACCGCATTTAAACCTCCTGTCTTGCATGCATTGTTACAAATACAGCTAGTACATGTTACATTCTCTACTATTTATTTATAATAGTATTTAAATAGCTAAAATACTATAACATCTAACAGCTAAAGAGTATAAGTTCTATATAGTAGAAAGCTAAATAGAATTATATAATTATTATTATAGTACTTTATCAACTTATTTATAAAGTATAAGCTATAACTATTAAAAAAAAGCTTCTAGTTATATACTTTTTTTTCTTTTTTCACTTTATTTGTTTAAGTGCTAGAGCGAATTAAGTAATAAAGTGTTATTTATGTAGCTTGACTTTAAATTGCCTATTAAATAGATGTTAGACAGCTTAGTTTTAATTTACTATTAACGTACCTAACGGGTTGGCCGGCCACACGGGTTGGCCGGCCACTTTTGCCAAGCCCCCACTAAACTCTACCTATCTACATAATGCCTTAACAACAACACTAGATTAAATCTTCTAAAGAACGTTAGATATAGCTTGCTCTTTAGGCTCTTAAATAAGACTTAAAACTCTTCTTACAACGCGCTGCAGCTATCTATAATGTCTCTTACATAACACTAAGCAATTAACGCGCTAGACAGCCTTTACAAGCAGAATGCTAGCTTAAATTAAGGAATCTAACTAAGCTTAAAAAGAAAGTAGTTATTAAGTACATACTTAAGCTTATTACGCGCAGATTTTCTCCTAGGCTTGTAGCTGTAGCTAATATAGCTAATTTCTTGCCTGCAGAGCGCAATCTAGGCTAGGTTAGCTTAAACTAGACTAGTATGTGGGTTAAGCACTGCCCTAAGTTTATAATAAAGTTTAATTATAAGTATAATTATAAGAGAGTGCTTTATAAAGATCTAGAGGTTATCTAGGGCTAGTTTTACTTTATAGCTAACATAAAAGCTAAGTATAGTATCTAAGATAAAGACAAGTATAACTTTAATAAGTTAGGCTTTATAATAGGCTAAATATTAACTAAAGCAGTTATTATAGCTTTAAAAAGATAAGGACAGCTAAAGGTAATATAGTAAGGTAATAGGGAGTAGACAACAGTTATCTAAAGCATTAACATAATAAAGTAGGCTATAAGATTATAAAGCTTTAAGCAGCAAATAAGGCTGCCACACAACATAGATTACATAAAAGGAAGCAGATTTAGGCAAAAAAGACTTTAATAGTTAAAGATAGGGCTTGTCTAACTGCTCTAAAGGAGTTTAGAGCGCGTAGTAATAGGAAGAAGCTAAAGACGCAGGTGCGCGCTAAAGAAAGTAAGCTAAGTTAAAGGCAATGCAGGCAGTGCAATTAGACTAGGCATAACTTGCGTACGTGTAAGTAAGTAGCAGAAGTAGACTCTAAATAATATCTTGTGTTGTATTACTTTATACAGGGCCAAAGTGGGCTGTTTTGCGAGAGAATGGGGTGGTTTTAGTGGGGGCTTGGCAAAAGTGGCCGGCCAACCTGTGTGGCCGGCCAACCCGTTAGGTACGTTAGTAATTAGTCTAATTTATACCTTAGCTAGAGCGCATACTCTATATCTAGACTAACCGCCGCTCTTACACTTATAGACCCCCCTGCCAAGGCTTTTAGGGACACTATGCTTATGTTTGCTTAGTAGTAGTACATAAACAACTTTTCCTAGAACTTAAGTTCAAACACAGTTAGAAGCCATTGTGCGGGTTTCTTAGAAAGGATGTTTCTAACAAGCCTTCCTGCATATAAGTAATGCAGCGTAGATAATCTGTTTCAATGCTCAGGTTTTGTTTCTGAAGTCAGTAGTTATATATTAATTCTAAATGTTAGAAAATGAAATTGGCATCGGCGCTGATTGGCTGTCGGGGCTGTATAGCGGTATTGGAAGCGTTCATATGGACGGACCTTTACTGCGTAGAGCTTATGGGCATCAATACATTGCGTATCTTCTCATTCTTCTCGTGGATACGCTGTTTTGACTGCTATTCGCTGTATTGATAAGTTGTAGCTATTTGCTCGTATGTAAACGTGTGACAAGTATTTTGACAGTGTGGTATATTGCGAAAGACATACTTCTCCATTCTTTAGTAATACGAAGAGCCAACGAAAGGTTTGGAATCGGAGAGAAAAGCAGCCTTTCCCCAGGTGGTAGCGCCGTTAGATCAGATAAGTTGTTGGTGGTAGTGACAGATTAAATAAGCAATGCAACCTTTTCTGTGTCCCCATGCTTTTCAACGGCATCTTCGAAAAATCCATCCGAATCATCCCAACTATCCAATTCGCCATGCACATCGTGAGAAAGAAGACCACCTTCCATTAGCTTATCTTTTACCTGCAGGGCGCTTGGATCTTCGTTCAAAACGCCGAGCAAGTCTCGGAACAGGGAGACATGGTCTTCGGTGACATCGTAGCGATCCATGAACTGTTCTAAGCAGTCGGCAAGGATATACGCTCTGTCGTATTTCAATTTGAAGTGGTCTGCAGCGACTAAAATTTTGAGCGTCTCTTCATCAGCGAAGAGCGCAGCTGTTCTGAGGAGATGAGGACCCGAAAGCCTGGGGCAAGTACTGTATTCGTACCAGCGATCGAGCAAGAGACGTAAGACATGATGGCTATTGAGAGTGATTGCTGTCGTTAGAGGAGTCTGGCCGGCGGCAGTTGCTGCATTGATATCGGCTCCGTACTCCAAAAGTAGCATTGCGAAGTTGACGTTGTCAGTACGAGCGGTATGGATCAATGGAGTGATTTTATCAACGCCGCTTGCTTCTGTGTCTGCCCCAAAGTCTAGCAAAGTTTTCAAAACCAAGGGATCAGTGCCGTTCCGGGCGGCACAATTCAGTGCACTGCCGACGCGTACACCTTTGGGCAGCACCGGATCCGGCGCTGCGTTCGCCTCGAGGAGTAATCGGACGCAAAGAAGATGGCTACGTTCAGCAGCGTAAGAAACTGCTCCAGTCCACTGGATGTCAAGCACGTTTGGATCCGCACCATGGGCCAATAAATGTCCTACAGCGCGGCTATCTCCTCGTGCAGCGGCCCAGATGAGAGGGGTCCGGCCCATCGCATCAAGTGCATCGATTTCATCGAGATGAAGCAGTATCGTTTCCTCGATGTCTTTGAACGATAGCCCAGTTGCGATTTTGTGGAGGATGGTAAAGTTCTGCTCTTCCACCCAGTCACTCCCGGATGTAAGACAGAGCAGAGTATCTTCGGCCTGCTTTGATAGGAAGCCTTGCAACACGAAGTCGCATGCTTTGTTTCTCGGGCTGTTATCATGCGCAGCAATTGGTCTAGAATAGGTTAGCATTAACAGTGGGTTTTTGAACAGCCTATGAGCTGAGAAGGTACGTACCGGTAATCAGGATCTGCCCCAGCGTGGACAAGAAATTTACAGGTATCCCACTGCTTCGAATAAAGGGCCCACTGTAGAATTTAGAATTCATCAATCAAATAAGCAAGGTGTTCTGCGTACTCGAAGCAAGGAGTAGCCGCGAGTTGAGCTAACATCGCGTGGGGAAGCAAGGCCTCGTCTAAATAAATCCTTCAAGCCATCTACATTTCCCGCCTGAGCAAACCCTACGGATTGCGCTGTATCAGGCACTCGTCGAAGGAAATTGAGCGCAAACTGAGGGCCTGTGTTCTCGACTGCAAGCTGGAATCGAACGATCTGTGAAATGAAACTCATGGGAAACCAATATTCCATGCTCACGCGAGCAGTCTGTGCTTTCGCACATTGCGGTGAGTTGCACTTGGAGCTGACCAAAGGTAATCCTGCATATCCGACGAAGAGCTTACCAAGAACACGTTCAAACATTGCTGGCGTCTGCGATTTCTTCTGGGAATGGCATGCGCACGGACACCCTTGGTGACAGGATGAAGCGTATTGTGCCACGCGGATACCGACGGCGTCGGCGCGAGCGTCTTTCGGCGCGCTGGAGAGAGTAACGCGCCGCGGTGATGGAGTACGGCGTCGATATGGTGGAGGAGGCTGTCCGTAGAAAGGTGAAAGCTGGTTCTCTTGCTGCTCTCTGAGACGATCGGCCTGCTCTTTCAACATATCTTCCATCCTGCCTATGCGACCATCGACTTGTCGATACATGGCAGCAACGGAATCGTTGAAGCTGTCGTGGTGCGATGCGAGATTGTTGCGGAACTCGTCGCGGAATTCGATTTGCTCTTTAGCAGCCTGTGAAGTCACCGAAGTAATGGCCTGCAACTCCAGGCGCATGCGTGTCATGTCGTGGCTTGGCTAGTTAGCGAGCCCAGAAGACAGAAGCAGGACTGCGCCCGGGTACATACGACTGGGAGGTGCCAATCAGGATGTTGAGGGAGGACTTGACAGTTTTGATCTCATTCTGGAGTTGCTCCAGGCGGGCGTGCTCTTTTTTCCACGCCCTGACACCGGCCACACGGTTGCGATGAGACGTGGCGACAATAGCAGCGAGAACGGCGTGCACCTCCACTAGCGTCTGTCTTGCTTGTTGGAGGAGGCGGCGGATTGCAGCGTCAGTAGCCGCGTCTAGTTCGGCGGCGGCGCGTTCGTCTAGCGCGGATCCAACTTGTCGGCAGACAGCCTCGAAATCCACAATCTCGTTGTTCAGCGCATGCAGTCGTCCGGGCAGAACGTTGCAGACTTCGCGAAGGCTGCTGAAAGTGGCGCAGAGCTTCGCGGCGAGTGTTGCGACGGCGATTACGCTGGCAGTGATGGATAGAGGATCCATGGTGGCGGGGCATGTGAGGAGCGGGTATCGGCGGCGGCCGGCGGCGTGACCGGCGCAAAGGGACAAGCTAGTTAGCCGTGTGCGAGGACGGGCCGCACCCGCCTTTAAGTTGCCCGCTCTAGTGCGCAGGACCGCCCCGTAGACCCCCCTCCTCGGCTTCTTCCGCAGGCCTCTGGAACTGCTCCAACCTCAACCCGTGCAGCGCCGCTCAGCCATGGTTTCCGGCGGCACCTGCCTAACGCTGACTGGCCCTCCCGCGTGACACAACATCATGGCAAACTCCAAACGCCTCGTCACAATGAAAAGAAACTTAATGGCCCGCTCGCCCCCGCACACATCGCACAGGTTGCGACGTGTGCGCCGCTGCCACAGGACCTAAACGCGGCAGGGTTCACGGAGGGCTCAGGGCTCAGGGCTCGCCCCCAGGGATACACAGCCCACCAGTCCTCCTGCCATCGCTCAACCTAACACACACCTGCCAACATGCGCTTCGGCCGCAATCTCTACCAGAACCGCATTCCGGAGTGGGCTCCATTCTATATCGATTACTATGGCTTAAAGAGACGCATCAAGTTGGCCACCGAGCATGCCCTTGCTGACCATCAGGCTGAGGTTGACTTGGCAGGTATTTGGTGACTCAACATCACCCGCTCCCAGATGGGTTCTAATCGCGCTCAGCCTTTTCCGTCGCCTTGAAGCACGAGGTTCAGAAGGTCCAGACTTTCTACACTAAGCAGCATCACCGTCTTCGTCTAAACTATCAGGGCGTTGTGCGCCTGTATGAGAAGGACGGAGCCATTGTCCCGGGAGAGCTCAATCGCCCTGAGCAAATATTTGTTTTGGGCTCTTGTCTTGAGTACAGTCGGGACCTGAGACGACTTAGATGGTACGCCGGGGTCAACAGCGATGCTTTGGAAGCTCTGTCCCGCAAGTTGGACGTCATTGCGTCTAAAACGGGTTACGCAAGGCTCAACACTGCAGCCTATGAATTCGTCAGCCAGCTGGAGACCCTTCGCGAAATGGAGGAGATCGATGCTATTGTTCTGAAGCTCCAGTCAACTGCTTGTGGCGCCAAGGACCCGTCGTTCCTTCTCCGCCAGATAAGCGCCCAATTATCCATACATGTTGACGAGCGGTTGAGAGATGCCTTAGTGACAGACAACGCCAAGGACCTCGTGGAATTTTTGCATTCATCTGACTTGCCTTCACTTTTTAAACAAACCTTGCTGTATGAAGCGATACTGCAACAGTCAAGAGAATGTGCTCTGCAAATCCTTCAATGGATAGGTTCCAATCTGCAAGATGTCGCCATGGGGACACATCGCAATTGTATCCATACTCTGGTTATAATGGCTTGTCATCAACATGGTCTAACTTCTCATGGCGGCAATCGTGAACGCTACCGAGCACTCATGGATGGATATATGGGCGAATATGACGATAGTAGTTCCATGCTTTCCTTCATGCTCAATAGCCTCGACAATGAGCAACGGTTAGCGATCGTCCAAAAGGATTACCGTGGGCGGATTCCTTTACATTACGCCGCCGAAGCCGGGCACCCCCGCATCGCCCAAGCCCTTCTTCATTCAATGGACAAGTGGGACCTTTTGCGACCTCAGCTCCCATTTGATCTTTTCAGGCATTCCTTTTTCGACAATGGCCACCACTCCGCCCTTCATCTGAGCATTATGAATGGTCACGCAGAGACAACGCGAGCGCTGCTTGCATCGGCCGAATCTATCGAGCGCGGGCAGCCCGAAAGGGAAGCCCTCGGTGATATGCTAGCAGATCTCCTACATACAGCTCTGTTATCTCATTTCACGGAGATAGTTGAAGCCTTGCTAGACACAGGGCTTGTCAATCTGAATTACGTTCAGCCAAACGGAGAGACAGCCCTGTTCATCGCATCGCGCGCGGGCTCCGTAGAATATATCAATATGCTCGTCCAGAATCGCTCTCACCAAGCAGTAAATCCTAATGTGGCTGAAAAGTCTTATGGTTGGACGCCCCTTATAGTGGCTTGCGTTTTGGGGCATAAGGCAGCAGTAGAAGCCCTCCTTAACATAGAAGTAGACGAGAACCATTCGGATGCATTTGGGTGGACAGCACTGGATCACGTCGCTTTTCGGGGATTCTGGCCGATCTCCAACTTGCTGCAGCCGGCTACCTCGGGTTGGCCCCGGCGGGTACCAAAACTCCTGTTACCGAAGACGAATGCGCTTCCTCCCTGTGCCCCGAGTACCAGTCGTGTTTTTGTTAATCTTGGGGCACTGAACGCCAGGAAACCTCGGCCAGCCATTGATCTCTCGCCGTACCTCCTGAGATATCCCTTCAATCCTTATCCCGAAACCCGGTTTTCGGTTAGGGTCTGCGGTTTAGGAATGGACGGACATGGCGGTTCCATGCATCTACCTATTCTGGATGACAAGACGAATTATCCCTTTGTTTTTCAAACTGATGATGTCCGGAACGCGAAGCTTGTGTTCAAAATTTACCGTCGATCTTCAGCGTCACCGAATGCAGATATTCATATTGGGACCGCGGTTGGCCTCTTGGAAGAGCTTGGCAACTCACTTGGTCCAGGAAGGGAAAGCCTGTTCCGAGATCATCAGATCCCTATTATAGGATCCGAGGCTGGAGAATTCATTGGGACATTAACTATGAACTTTCTATTAGTGAAGCCGTTCCCCGATCCGCGCATGCCCCCAAGCTCCAAGGGACACCAATGTATTCGGAACTCAAATAGAAAGATCACACTCATCGGACATAGAGGTTAGTGACTAGCCCAGTCTCGGTAGCTTCGCTCACCTAGCCGAAGGGTTGGGTATGAACTCCCCAGCCTTCAAGCGTATTCAAATAGGGGAGAACACCATTCAGGCATGTTACAACACTTTTTCACGCCTTCTTACACTTATGAATTTTTAGTCTTTCCAGTCTACCATCGATTTAGGCGTATCATATGTTGAGGTGAGCAACCATATCTACACTCCAAGGCTGGTGCTGATTGCAAATAGTGCGGTAGGAGCTCGTCTTTCATAGCTGGAAGAAGCTATATCTAATCCACGTAGACGTGCAACTAACCCGAGACCATGTTCCTGTCATATATCATGATTTTTTTATAAGTGAAAGCGGAGCTGACATAGCTCCACACAATCTTAGCTTTGATCAGGTGCTGTTCCACAATCCTGCTCAGACTAGCAAGTGTCATGGCTTACAGGTCGCAGTTTATGTGCATTAGTGACATGCAGAAGCCATCAAATGGAGCAAAACCTCCATATAGGATTGGAGCTGGGGCTCAAGACGTTGAAGCGGACGAAGCTCTACCTCCATCTGCTCTGCGTCAGCGCTCGCAATCCTTCGGCACCATCGAGGACTGCCGTACTCGAGACTTCTTGGCGCGTATCAAGCACACACATGAGTTCAAGGTCAAAGGATTTAAAGGCAACATTCGCGGAGCACATATCCACGATTCATTCACTACGCTAGAGGAGTTGCTGCGGAACCTTCCTGAAACAGTTGCATTTGACATAGAACTAAGTGAGTTCTGGATTCCTACAAGCGGCACACAATTGTGGCTGCAATTGAGCCTATCGACAAGACATGAGCTGATGACCGCATAGAGTACCCCATGCTTTGGGAGGCTGAAGACTGGAAGATGGACCTCTACGGCGTGGAATTCAACCTCTACATTGACACCATCCTGGATCTGATCTACAAATACGGTGGCAACCGCTCCATTCTCTTCACGTCATTCAGTCCCGAGCTCTGCATTCTAGCCGCACATAAACAAGATACGTATCCAGTCATGTTCCTCAACGAGTCGAACTTGTTTCCAACCGGAGACGTGCGCGCAAGCAATCTCCAAGAAGCAATTCAATTCGCACGCCATTGGAATCTTCCTGGCGTAGTCATGTCTTCGGAGCCATTCGTCACAAGTCCGAAACTCGTCCAATTTGTGAAGGACGCTGGGTTGATTTGCTGGTCCTTCGGGGCGTTGAACAATGATCCGGAGAATGCTAGGGTAGGTGAACGGTACACTAATGATGCTAATATACCATCCGTGTCTAACAAAATATAAGGCTCAAGCTGCCGCCGGTCTCGATGCTATCATTGTGGATAGTGTCGCATTGATCAACCACAGCTTTAAAGATGAATTGAATACAGCGAAAAAGGAGGAGAAGAAAGCTTGAGACGTTCGAGGTCTTGTCTGCTAGTTCACAACATATCGCGAGACATTCCACAACGTTACAGCTCGGTTAAACGGCCTGGCACTGTTCATAGAGCCAGGACTGGATATTTTCTCCGGACTCCAACCTGCTGCCCCTTTGTTTCCATTTCCCCCAAACGACTACATACGCGGTATAGAACCGCTGGGGAGGAGAAAACCGAAGCACTCATGTAAGGTAGCTAGGGCAAGTTCATGTCCGGACGGTTTGTACACTTCGTCACAAACGATTTTGATTTTTCACGCAGAACGACACCCGGCCCTCCAACTATGTCGGTGACACACCAGATCGTCGCTCTGAAACGCATTCGTGAGCTTTAACGATCCACACTCATGCTATCGCATTATAAACCCTTCCTTGGTGCGGAAGAAATATTACCTACCTCTACTCCGCGCTGCCAACTCATAATTCAGAAGCCTTCGTGTCGCCTACGGACTTATACATCGTCATAGTTTCTTTAAAGAACCTATTCACAACATATACATAGAAAAGATGTTATTTATTCTCTACTTATGACTTTATACTCTGTGTTATTAAATGCCAACAAAGAATATATTAAGCTCTACCTCTTTCTTACTCTAATTTATACGTTATAAATATATTAATAAACTAAATAGATATTATTAAACTTAAGAGTAGACAAACAGTTGTTAAAAATATATTACTGTAAGAGATATTTCACATCCCTCCCTCGCTCCCTGGGTCAGGGCTCCCTCGGGAGAGTCAAGGGGAGCTTCGGACGCATAACTACGTCATGTGACTGCGTAGATATCTAGTCTTCTCGAGTCCCTCGGGGTTCTCCTCAAGCACCCATCTCTTTCTACTCTCTTTGAATAGATCCTGTGCCATCCTTTTTGGTGTCCCTGCTCTCTGTGTTAAAACCACCCTCACACTAGCTTACTTAATTGAATAAACAATTCAGTAACAAGTAACTAACTACTTCCTTAATCTCGAGTCTGCTCTGAATATCTAGGAATAACTATAGTGTAACATAAAGAAGCTTATAGTAAAGTGCTTAAAGTTGAGGTACCGGCTATATTTCTCAGCCTAGGTGTTTCTCGGCGCACAGATAGGAACTTTAATCTTCACTCTCCCTACGCATGCCGTGCGCCTCGTCTGGTTGCGACTCCAGCAGCCTCTAGTATACGCACTCGCCGACCAGCCAGTCTCTTCATCCTACGAGCACACCACTGAAGCGACCGCGACGGCTCTTGCATGAGCTGAGGAGGGGTCATATGGGAAGCGAGTCGACAAGGTAGTGAGATCCAAACAAAGTGGATTGAACGAGTGTATTGTAAGGTCTGAGGAGCTCGATAGAGCTCTGAGCTGACTATATACTGTACGAGATAGGAGCTATGCCTAATGAGTGAATAGTGCAGTACCACACCTGAGATCAATCAAGCCAGCTTGATAGCTTGATTAGAAGATTGATGCCAAGCCAATTCAATCAATCCAGCTAAACCTTATATAGAAACGTAATTAATCTAGCTAAGCTTTTCTGTAAGCTTAATTTAGATTAATAGCTTAATTACCTTAAGTATATAGTAGATTTTAAAGATAAGGCAGCCTATAAAGCAGCTTAGATAGCTGTAAAAGCTCTATACTAAACTTTTTTTAGTGTTGTTTACTGTGTAGTATTATGTAATATCTAATAACTCTGTGTAACTAGCAGCTAGCGCGTTGTCTTATATTGTATACTCTATCTCTATCTATCACCTATAATGCTATATACTTCTGGTGTTGCAGATCTATTGCTGTATACCTCACCCTATTGTCGCCCTTATGCCGCCTAAGAAACATATCTCTAATAGCGCTCTCTTGCCTAAAAAGCGTGTGCGCAGCACTATAAGCTAGCTTATTATAATTAACTTACTATTATCTTAATCTTAGCTATCTGCCCTATCTCTACTACTTTTATATACACATACTTTTAAGTTGTAATTGCGTAAGTTGCAGCCTAAAAACACTATTATTATGCTTACTAAAAGTAGTAAGTAAGCTACACTTACTCTATCTTCTAAAGCAGCTAATAATGCTATAGATAAGGCTTTTAATGCCTATCTTAAAGATAATTATAATAGCATAAATTAGGTTTATCTTAAGCTGTATATAAAGCTTATTATAACACACTAATATAAGTAAAGTTAGATCTATTGCTATAGCTATTACATTACTTTTTTTAAAGATCTAACTTATATATTTTTTATTTGCTACTAGTGTTTTAAGCATAAGCTTATAGATATTAGTATTAGGATATATAATACAAGCGCAGCAGTCTTGTTAGCTGCGCACTACTTTAGTAAGCAGAAGCCTAGCTATAAGCTTATAGCACTAGGCAAGACTCTAATTACTAGTATTTATAACACGCTTATTACTGCAAGAGTCTTTATTTTATAGGCAGTAGCTAATTAAATTAATAGCTTTAGTAAGCAGCGCTTTAAGTTTACTATAGTTAACTAGCTTATTATAAATAACTACTCTATTTTTAAGTTTAAAACACTAGCTTTTTAACACTTAATTACTATTACTAACCTGCTTGCTAAAGCAGCGCTGTAGAAGAACTATAAAAGTGTCTTCTAATACATTATACAACTATTTAACTAGCTTAGGCCCTACATTATTTATAAGCTGTTATAATTACTTAGCAGAATCTATATAAGCTTTAATAGATAAATAATAAAAGCTAGTAAGCATAAGTTTCTTAGTATTGTTGCCTACTACATTAACTTAGATAGCAAGCTCTAAGACCTACCTATTACGCTACTTTAGCTTATAGGTGCTTACACTAGCAATTAACTAGCTAAGGTTGTATTATTAATATTAAAGTAGTTTAGTATAAGTAAGCGCACACTTAGTTACTTTATTTTTAATAATACCTTTAATAATAACACTGCTATTGCTGTAATTGCTTATAAGCTTAAATTTAATCCTATTTACTAACACTTTTACTATAGCCTTTATATAATTAATCTAATTAGGCAGAGACTGCTTTAGGGTAGAGATATAAACTTATATAATAATAAAGAAGTTAACAAGCTTACTAATAAAGCAGCATTTATAAAAAAGTAGTAAAAGCATAGACCTTTAGGCGTACTTCTTAATATTATTAACTATATTTACACACTGTAGCAGTATAATCTCTTTAAGAAGGCGCAGTGTATAGCTTACTACAAGCTGCCTTATAACATAGATAATAAGCTTATAATACTACAGCTAATTAAGCTAGTAGTTACACACTAGAACTTATACTTTAACTATTTTAAGTAAGCTATAAAGCTTACACTAGCTATTAACACATATGTAAACACCTATATATAAAATATAGCAAAAGAGAATATCTACGCTAACTTATAAGGCAAGGATTAGCCTACTACTTTATAGTAGATAAGATTAGACAGCCTTACAGCTACTAATTAAGCTATTATTACTAACTATATAAAAGTTTTTAGGCTACTTAAAAAGTGTATAAAGCGCTTTAAAAGATGTAGTAAGTATAGCTTTAGTATAATTACTAAGGTAATCTTAATGTTTAAGTTTCTACTTACTTAATTAAAAGCTTACCTTCTCTACTATAATAGTGTAGTCTATAACACTTATAATAAGGCGCTTAAAGATTATCTTCCTATTAATCTACACACAGCGCTGCTTAAAGTAAATAAGTACTACGCTAAACTTAACAACTTGCTAGCTTACTATACTACTATAATACTTTATTTTTACTACAAACACTACTGTAATTAAGTGTAGGCTAAGAAGTTTAATTAGCTAGCATCTAATAATCTTAATTTCTAGGCACTATAAGTAGATTATAAGTTACTACTGTTACTAAGGCCTTGCTACACACGCGCACTAAAAAAACTAAGCAATATTAATAATATAATTAATAGCATTATTAATCCTACACATAGCAATACTAAAAAGGATAAGTATAAGTAGTAAAAGCGTAAGCTAATTATTAGTAAGAGCACTAATCCTATATAATACTAGTTTAGGCTGCGCAATTAATATCCTAACTTTAGTAAGATAGCGCTTATAATACTCTTTATACTAGCTTTAAGCTGTAAGTGTAAGCGCGTCTTTAGTAAGCTTAAAGATCTACTAAAGCCTTACTAACACTATATATTACCTAAGCTACTTGCAGCACTACACTTAGTATAATAATAGAGATAGGCTAGTTTTAGTAGCAGCAACAACAATAATATAGGCTAATTAAAGCTTACTAACAAGCAGATAGACGTTTTGTACAAGCTTAGTAAGTAGGTAGGCAAAGACAATAATCTAGATACATAGGACAACAGCTAAGACTTAACACTAAAAAATATATACAACTTTTCTATTTAGAAATTAAGCACCTAAGCTACTAATTAAGCTAGCAACTTTCTGCTAAGCTAATTTAATTAATCTAGCTAAACCTTATACTAAAACGCAATTAATTAAGCCAGAAACTGCCAGCTTGCTTGATTAATTGATCTCAGGTGTGTGCAGTACATGGGTATGATATCGCGTGAGACACGTGCGACAACGGCTCCAACCCACAGATGCGGTTTAAAACCGTTGCTTCCACAGCGGAAATGAATACACTTAGCAGCGACTAGTTTTTAACTCGTGGATGCTTTTTCGCGACACGATACGATACACTGATCTAACAGGTTGCAACTCAATCACTCCACACTTAAAACCTACCACATGACGCGCTACCACAGCTATAGTCGCACTTGTATTTAGAAGGTCCACAGCCCATATTTAACACACAGACAGAAATCCTACATTTAGCAGCCGAGACGAAAATCCTCGTGCGTCTAGCGCAAGTGTGTTCGCAACAAGACGTGCTCTTCTACCTTACTAAGCTTTATTAAATTGGGTATAAAATCGCGTCGATAGAGGATTCCTTTAGCTCATCGTTAAATAGCTGTTTAGGAAGCTGCATAGATCATGCAGCGGTGTTTGGGGATAAGCGCCTAAGCGTCCTAGTCCGAGGAGAATTAACTGTCGCGCGTGCATTTTTTTCCGCTTATATATTCTTCTGCTGTACTTGGTAGGAGGTTAACCTTGCCACTTGCAACATTAGCCTCTGAGGAGAATCGGTCTCGGGAAAGTTAGCGTCCTAGGAGAATCCGCATCCTAGGAAAATCCTCCCAGTAGAATTAGTCTCTGAGGGAAATCGGCCTCGAGAGAATTTGGCGTCCTGGAACACTTAACATCCCAAGGAAGTCGTCCCGGGAAAATTAGCGTTGCAGGGGAATGTCTTGCATGAGCTGAGAAGGGGTCATATGGGAAGCGAGTCGACAAGATAGTGAGATCCAAACAAAGTGGATTGTACGAGTGTATTGTAAGGTCTAAGGAGCTCGATAGAGCTCTGTGCTGACTATATACTGTACGAGAGAGGAGCTATGCCTAATGAGTGAATGATGCAGTACATGGGTATGATATCGCGTGAGACACGTGCGACAGAATGTTCTTAGGTAATCTACTATTGAGCCTTCAACAGATCTGCCACCTAATGCTTAGAACTACATAATACTCAAACATGGGCGCGTTTTCGCCATTCCCTCTTTGCCCTAATGTTACCTGACATATTCTTAGGATCCTGCGATTGAAAATACCAAGTGTAATAAAGCCTTATTGAACTAATAAGTAAGTTGGTAATATTAATACGCATGCAAGAAGCATCACGTACAGTAGTAATAATAAAAAAAAGATGTTGCGGAGAAAGAACGATCGAGTTTGGACACGAGGTGCTTTAGAAGTATCACAGCAACACGGCCCTTAGTGCAGCAATTTCTAATACCCGATAGCGTGTTTCGCTTACTCTCCCAACTGTGAAAATTTGACTCTAGCCACGTGTACGATGACTTAGATGGCACAATATATTAGGCTGATTCTTGGCTCCCCGAGCAACGACTTCATCTATGGATGCCAGGTTTACTGTTGAGGGTCAAGAGGAAGGAGAGGAAGTGGGAGGGCAAATACACGAATAAGAAGAAAAGTAGAGCACTTCGTGCTTATGGAAAAATGAAAAAGTTAGCCTTGTTAGAGCCTGTTTTGGAGTTCTTAGTGTTGACACCGATGCTTAGGCCCTAACCCTAACCGGAATAGTTCTAGAATTTACATAACTATCTATTTATAGCAAATTGCAAAGTCAGGTGGATTCCCTGTTTCATAAAAGGGGATACAAGATTAGGTAAGGTGCTCTGCAGCACATAATCTTGTGCCAAAATATCCTAATTTAAGGTGGGTTAGAAAATGAATCCTAACACTATAATAATTCTTGGTAATTACGTAGCTCAGCTTAGCTACTACTACTAGCAGAATGCCATCTAGCATTTGTGTAGTTCTAAAGCTAGCGCTGACGTTAAGGAACCTGTTCACGGCCTAGAATTCGATATTCAAGATTGTAAGCAGGATCCTATTAGCTCCACAGCCATCTTGGCACCCAACTACGCTTTAAATACCACTTAATCTCATATAACTCTCGACAAACAACTTCTACACATACATCACACAATGCAAACACAACAATCAACTTTTTCACACTACTTTAACCCCAGCCCTGCTAACAAAGATGTAATACAATATCCGTAGAGAATATAGCAAAAGTGAAGCCTGTGCACTACAGCTACTTGAGTTACAATTAACAGGGCAGACCGACAGCAAACCAAACAGAACGGTCTCTCGCATGAGCTGAGAGGGGCCATATAGTAGGCGAGTGGACAAGGTATTGAGATCCAAACAAGGTGAATTGAACCAGTGTATTGTATGGTCTAAGGAGCGAGAGAGAGCTCTGGGCTGACTATATACTGTACGAAGAAGAAGCTAGTCCTAATGAGTGAATAGCGCAGTACACGGGTATAGTATCGCGTGAAACACGTGCGACACGGTCTGCTAAATGTAATAGGAGCTGCATTAAATAGGATTAGGAAGGGGGCTATATAGCATGATAGGGTGCAAGCAAAAGTCAGTGGGTTTATGGATAGTGAGCGAACGAGCACGCTAGGCCTTTCTATATATAGACAAGACAATATTATTGTGAAGTGGGCATGGTGGAGAAAGCGTGGACAATATTATAGTTGGCGAAACTCCTCAAACCTTATAACTCTGATAGCAAGCGGAGATTCTTTGGGTCACGCTTAGGCCATGCCCGGTAAAGTTTTTCTTTAGTAGAAAGCGTTAATGATTTACTTGTAGGGATCAAGATGTTTCGCCCAACATCGATACATCAGCAAGATAGATATAGGGCCACTTTGGACTCATTAAGTTACCGCTAATTTTAGGGTCTAGGAAGTAATAAAAGCATAGGGCAGTACAGAAGCAGCGAATAAGAGCTCACGGTGTTATAGGGGTTAGACTTGGCACTTTAGGCGCTAGTGACTCCAAAAGCGGCGACAGAAACCCTCTAAAAAAAGGAGTCAGAAGTCCCTAGATAAAGAGTTACTGTGGTAAACGTACCCGGAAACAGGAGACGTACTTCCTGCAGTCGTTAATATGAACGAGTGGGAGCTACAGTGACTTTAAAACTTGTAACTGATGGTGAGAATTTTTTCCATTCTAGTTGTAAGCACCCGCACGCTAATAATTTAAATACATCTAAGCAGCTGATTAATAGTTGAAGTAGGGTAAGATGGGGTAAGATGTTCTTAGCTAGTTACTGTAATTACGGGACTCCACACCACTCCACTATCACAACCAATAGTTAATTCGCGTGTAGGATAGTAATTATGCATTGCAGTCACTAGTTTTGCTGCTTATTTCCAGCCATATTAGATTTAGTCCGTAATCACAATTCCCAATAGAGCAGAGGAAGTTGTACTAGAAGTATAGGTGGCTTCGGCTTATTGGTAGGGTATCGTTTGCGTTACCTAAGGCTTAACTAGTTAGAAGCTCTTGCTTATCATACTAACAGTTAGACCCCCTCATCGAGAGCTCTAACGCCTGGGAAGGCAAATCACCAATGAAATGTAGCCAAGTATTACTAGGTGCTAGCAGCCTAAAAGCTACTACTAGCCGCTAACTTACAAACCCCAACTCTTCCATCGGCACCCATTCATTCGTTAATATAAATTCGGGTAAATAGTGTCAATAGTGCAGAGACTAGTAAGCTTCTAAGCTTTTCTGTGATTGTACGTCTTGGTCGGTTGTCTTTTCGTAAACGACTTACCTCTCTCGTTTTATCCACTCCCCATGGTTTGAAAAATATACACACCCCGAGAGTTTAGATATCACGTAAACCAGAACGCCAATCTCAACAGCAGATCAACCTTTATCCATCCTTCGGAATCCTAAACGAAATCCGGGCCCGGAAGGTCGATAAGGTACTCGGTAAAATCAGTCGATATACTTGGAAGAAGGATGTCGACTGTTCGCAGACCCACTCGGGTTCAAACCTAGCGGCTCTAATTGATTGAAAAAGAAAGGAAGGTTAGTATTAACATTGCCCCGGGCCGTACATACAAAAACCGCTCGCTATATATACCACACCTAAATCTTCGACCAAACCATATCCTGGTCCTAAGCCTCCAACTCCTGCTGCTGCCTTCGAATCTTCGCCTCGTCGCTCAATAATCAAGTCCCAGGAACATGCCATGGCAATCTCACCCCTACACTCCCATGCCCAACAATCTAGCAGTCCAAATCGTAGCCAGCCCAAAAGCCTGCCTAACATACCGAACCATGAATTCCCTGTCACTACTATACCCCATTCAATCTCCCGCCTTCCTCGTCTCCTCGCAATGATCCCGCTAAAGACGGTGCTCTAAGTGCTTATCGTGAACACTTAATTTATCGTCTGCATGTAGTGTCTTCTCGACGGCCTCTGCAGCTAGATGTGCGCGTTCTTCGTCTTCGAATACTATAAAGGGAGACGGTTAGCGAATGGCTAGGCAGGAATAAGGAGAGATAGATCAGCGACAGGGGGGTAGAGGAACCCTTCTCATTCCATTGAAGAACAGTCCACTTACGGAAAGCAAGCTCCTCAAGAGTTCTCCCAGCGGTTTCAGGAAATATGAACCAAACAAACACAACCTCATACGCGAGCCAACAGCAATAAACAATTAGCCATTTCCAGCTAATATTCCTCAGTCCAATCGGATTAACAAACGTCGTAAAGAACCCTGCGAGCCGTCCAAAGAGTTGGAATACCGCAATCCCGCGCGACCGTTCGGTGTAGGGCCATATTTCGACCATGTACGCTGGGAGAGGGAGGAGTTAGTGGTCGGTTGTGCGGAGATTTAGGTGGTTAAAATGAAGTAATAGGATGGGGAGAGGGACGGGAAATTCTATCGAGGAGGGTAGGGTTGACAGGGGAGGGGCAATTGTGTCGGCCAGAATAGAAAGGGATAGGATTGGTGGGTGGGGATGGGGGAGGATTGGCATTGGAAAAGGGAAGAACAGTTAAGTTGCAGTTAGAATTGGCACGGCGGGAAAGGGTGCGGGGACAGGGAAAGGGGCGTAGTATCTTGAATTGAACCTGAAGGCGGGGAAGAGATTAGGGAAAGGGATGCAGGGACACGGAGGAGAGAGGTAAGAGAAAACCGAAGAAAACTGGCCTCAAACTTACTATACGTCAACGCATTGAATCCGATATTATAACAAGGCTGATACGCAAAGATGAAAAAAGCGCTCGCGATGCTCGCCCCCTTGTTATGATGTTTATTCTTCTCCCCCAACGTCGCCTTTTGCATACTAATCGTCCATCCCGTATACACACACAACAGTGACAGTGTACACAACATGTACAGCGAACGACGTTTAAATCGGGTGACAACAAGCGCGACGGCACCACCTGTGATGAGCGACCAGCAGGCGTAGCCTACGTTGAGTTTTTGCTTGGTGATGCTGTCTTTGATGCCAATCATAGTCATGAGATCTCCGAAGAAGTAGCTAGCAAATATTGTAAGCATCTCCTCTCCCATTAATGTTAAAACTGGGGTTGACAATCGCGGACGTACGAAATCAGCGTGTTCCCAGACCACTGCGTAAATAGCCCCAACATGGACGTAATTAATGTGCGTCTCCGCATCCCACTCGTCGCGAGTAAATCTAACCATGACTTCTTCGCCGCTTCCGCCTCAAGCTGAATAGTCGCACGAATCTGTTCGATCTCGCCTTTCACAAACTCCGATTCCGGATTCCCTTCCGCATGGTACTTCACAAGAATAGCCTCCGCCTCTTCAATACGGTCGTGACTTATCAGCCAACGCGGGCTTTCGGGGAGCAGGAACACAAAAACTATTTGCAGTACCGAAGGAGCGAGTTGGAGAAGCGAGGGGATGCGCCAGGCCCAGTCGCTTTTGATGCTGTTGGTGCCGAAGACGATGCCAGCGGCGATGACTTGGCCGACGAAGTAGGAGACGTTGAAGAGAGAAGTGAGGATGGGCCGTTCTTTAGGGTAGCCGAGTTCGCCGATTAGGGACGAGCCTGCAACGATGCAGGCAGGGATGCCGAAGCCTAGGATGAGACGGGCGACGATGTACATGGCGACTTAGGAAAATTTTATTAGCAGTAGGGAACAGAGTGGAAGGAAGGGACTGTACCATGGTTGGAAAAGCCCTGGATGATGGCTCCGATTACCATAATGATTGAACCAACCAAGATAGATCCGCGGCGGCCGACCTTATCGTCAACCCAGGGGATGAAAGGTAGTGAGAGGATAGCACCAAGGGAGTATGCTGCTGCGATAATTCCTTTCAACGAGCCTTCTGGATGGTGGTAATCTCGAAGCCAAAGTTAGCTGGAAGGATTCGTTCGTTGCAGCATGGTTTGCATCGACGTACATTTGATCCATGACGGTACAATTTGAAGCGCGTTGATCAGCTGCGAGTCAAAACCCGACGTGATCTCAATCCCAATGGCTGCAGGAACAAGCAGAAAGTACAGGTTTCGCAAATTCGGTTTCCGGATCCATGAGACTTTGTCTTCTTCAACAATGCGAGAGAGCACCGGGTCGCCCGCCGCGCCCTTTGAGTTGCCGGATTTGAGATGGTTGATGAGTCCCATGGTAGTGATCCGACGCGTCGAAAGCAAACCTTGAAATCCTCTGGACCAGGAAAGCGGGTTCTAGAGACATTATATGGAATTCCATTTCATATAGCCTTGACCTGATTGTGGGGAAGATGTTTGCGGAGCGGTTCTCCATACTACTACACTTTCGCAGAAGTTTGTTGCATGCGATGGTAGATTAAAATTGGATTGTTCCGACCAATAGCGTGGTGCAAGGATGCGACACCCTGTATTCGGATCTCATTGCGTTATTACGGAAACCCGGAGCCTCATCAATATCGGAAGGAGGCGGGATATTGCACGCCGAGTTGGGTAACCCAGGAATGGCTGATCACTCGAGTGATATTCCCGGTACATGAACGGTGGGTTGGCGTGCTAAGGGTGAATGCGAAATTTTTAGGCCGGATGGAAGATCTCAATAGAAGAGACCGTTGCAGGACAGGTTGTGAGCTATTTGAAAATGAAGTCCGACACCATGGGACCATCAAGGCGTAGAGTGGAGGCGATCGTGACC
Source organism: Lindgomyces ingoldianus (assembly GCF_010093535.1). Lineage (NCBI taxonomy): Eukaryota > Fungi > Ascomycota > Dothideomycetes > Pleosporales > Lindgomycetaceae > Lindgomyces > Lindgomyces ingoldianus. The sequence goes on along the minus strand of NW_022985232.1, from coordinate 120,850 downwards.
GGGGTAAATGCGCATAGAGGACGGTTGGCTGCAGCTTCTAGTGCTGAGGTGGGTCTGGAAGGAAACCACATCAACCCAAAGGCTGCGCACTACGACGGCCTCGACTTCCTAATCATGCGAGATCTCGCATTGGTAGATATTTATTGCGGGTGGATGTATTCCTGTTCGATGCGCCAACTTAGAAGCTTGGTGCTTCTTCGAAGGTAGAAAATTTCATGGATGAGAGAATGCGACATTTAAATCCCTACCAGAACGATTCGGCACTACCCGGGGTGGGCCCTCATAACGGCATTGTCTCTGAGTGAAATCACCATGATAGTTACCGCTATACCTTAAAGGTTTGCGAACATCCCGAACATAATAATCGCGTTGAGTGGAAGAAGGTTGGGAGTTTAGAAAAGCATTTCGCCCAAGAATTTAGCCGGGCAACAAGCTTCTATGGCTGAGGTTGCCAGGTTGCCGCGCCGGACGTAAAATCATGTGCGGCAATACGAGTGATGCGGCGTAAGAGCTGAAGTTAGGTAGATGTGCCGGGCTCGTGGTGGGTTTTGTTCAAGGCGCGACAGCATGGAAACAGTGGAATGCACCCGCGAGTGAGGGGGTGTCGATGGCAGGCTGCTTTGATTTTCAGTGGTTTACGGGTGGAGTTATCGTCTGAATTTTGAATTTCGGGGGCGCGGCGGCTTTGTTGAGCACCATTTATCCTGGCGCAAGTGCCCTCCGCTTGCCTTCCACCGCGATGCAACCCCTATCATAATAACCACGGTTATCGTGCGATAGCGGCTACACTGCGCCGTAAATGACTTGCGGAGCGTCTTATTACCTTCCTACTCATAGTTAGCGTCCTAAAACTCCATTACGGCCAGACTTGTCAACAAGCAAGTTTGTAGCGTTTTCAAGGTTCAACTTGACTTGATTCATTACCTATTTAGGTTAATGACACTTGAACACCCTTGAAATCATATATTTAACGGCTGAGACGAATTAGAAGCGTCTTTAAGCCTTTAAGTGTGGAAGACTGCCGTTGATCTAGCTGTTTTAACAGGCTCGCGAGGAGATGTTCTGGCTTCTATTGCTACTGTCTTTGGAAATTGTAGTACATGTATGCGATGCCAAGTTTTTCGTGATTCTGATGTTTTGTACAGAGGTGTTTTATAACAACAGATGTTGTCGTAGTCTTTCCCGCACCAGGAATGCCTGGGCAGAATAATGTCTTCGCTCTAGCCTTCACCTATTCCTGGAACTCAGTTGAGTTTAGAAACCATTGGCCAGTTCCCGGCCCTCGCCTCTTGATGTGCCCTCTTTTCTGATGTCCGCAGTCAGTTTGCATGATCCAGGTATGAATGGCGTCACGCTCCCGATCATGTCGCTCCCGTAGAAGTCTGTCAACGCGTCGCGACATCTCCTTAACCTTTCCGCAGACATCTATTGAACATATGCAGCTAAGTATTAGATAAACTGATCTTTAGATGAACCTAAACGTACTAGGAAGCATATCACCGGCCCTCTTCTCCGCTTCCACAATATTTAGGGCGATTTGGCCGAGAAGATCTTTTACGTATGCAGTAGCTACTGTTGGTGCATGTCTTTGCCATTTCTTATTCATGTGTGTGTCCGAGTAGTTACAGATACCGCAATTTACCAGACAAGGAAATTGGTTTATCAGTCCTACCGCTTCTATTTCAAAACGCAGGACGTCCCATTCCTTTGCAGATTTATCCTAAAGAAGAGCAGCCTTCATGAATAGGCCCGTCGAAGCAAGTAGACAGTAGTGAATTGCTAGATTGTCATTGTCTTCAGTGCGTTCGCGTCGCGCCATCAGTTTCGATGGATCATCACCACACGCAGTCGCACAGTCTGCTTGGTCGTTTGGAGGATGAATGACTGGGGGTTGATACAATCTGTCGCTGCTTGGGTCTGGTTGTTTGTGCTCCTGCCCGTTGAACCCCATTTCCGTCGATCTTGTGGGCCGCCATGAGTCCATTTTCTGCCGCCCACAGAGCTGTGTGTGGCTGGCTCAAGAATCCCTTCTCTTGGAACTCCTGATATTATATCGTTTTCCCTAAGCCGTATTGGGATACCCTACCCTACCTGGCACTAGTAGCACCTAACACGATGTCACCAAGATGGATGTCATGCTTTAGGCTGGTACACCACCGCTAATGCCTACCATCAGACCAATTTTAACCTCAGGAAAACTGTGCAGCATATCCCGTGGGGAAGGACGGAGATGACAAAGTTGTGTTTCCTAGTCTTACCTAGCGTATAATCGTTATTGTCATTGAGAGACACATAGTCTGGTCCTTCATGCTTTTCGTCGAGAAATGCTTGCGCAGCAATGTATGCAGTACTTATATCGCAGATCGCTAGAGTCAGTAGGGTTTGACAGGGTGGCCGACGGAGTTCACTGAGATGAGTCGGACGGGAGAACTTCGATAGGAAGCATTCGAATTCAGGCAGCGAATTGGTTCTGTCGCACGTGACAGTTGTTCACGTGACTATAATCTCAGTGAATGTACCTATTTCCCATTGAGGACTACGGCATACCCGATTAGGACTGGGGCTCTTTTATCCACTATATGAACCCGAGAGACCTTACTTCTCAGCTGAATCGACCTTGTTTGGCTCTCATCACCTAGTTGACTACTCGTAACTCCATATGCCCTCCTCTATTATCCGTCAGCTCCATAACTACCCTGCGATAGCTTCGGCCAGTTCTGTTCGGTCACGTGGCCCCCTATGTGTTCGGTAGCGCTAACTGGCTCATAACAGAACTGATCGATTAGCACTCTCAAATAGTAGGACATTTGCATTGCTGAAAGAAGTGGGATAAACGTGAGAGCCCAGAAGAAGAACTGGGGAGTGGAAACTGAGGTGGAGATGCTACGACAGATTCAGCCTTGTGTGCTCAAAGCTTGTAATTCGAATGGAGGGAATTATCGCCATTGTTGTCAAAGCTTCTCTCAACCTTTAGCGGAGGTCTTGTTAGCCACTCAAGAGCAAGAAGCTCACAATCAACGGTGCTGAGAAGCAAGCATGGTGTTTAATAGAACGTAACACTGTTCCTACTATTACTGATAGTAACAATCTCTTAGCAGGTACAACAAAAGTGAATGGCCTTCTGTTACTGTACAGTTAATAAGGCTATAGTTACTGCAGTAACTGCGTATACTAATTAATTTCTTAGTGTTTTGTTAACGCGTTTGCAGAGAACGTTTTTACGCGTAGCAGTATAAGGGCTAAGCGCGCACTAATACACTAGAGTTTGTACTTTTTTAACTATCCTATCTATTGTTAGTACAGAACAGTAAAGTAACTCCTTAATTTACCTACATCTTACTTCTAATATTGCTTTTATTGTTACTATATGTGTGCTAAACTCCACGTAGCACTTAAAGCTTTTAGCACTAGTTTAACACTTTGCAAGCTCTTATTGCCTTAAGACGTTAAGGGCTTCCTCTAGAAGCTCCTAGAGCTCTATAATTAAGGCCTTATTTACTAGTGATTCTATCCTTACAAGTTTCCTAAGGACTCTTGCCTTAACAGCCTAAATTCTAACATTAAGTGGGACATTATCTGGGCTGGAGGTCGCCAGCTGAAACCTGGGGGCCTTAGATATCGTGTCAAGAGCTAAATTGCAGCTATTTCCTTCCACAATCTTGGAGTGGAACAATCTCCGCGACTATATTGGCAAGATTGTGTTAAGAGCCTCTAGAAACGCCAGCTACTGCAGTAACTGTTACTGCCCGTAAGGCCGCTTTAATTCACTCTCTCCGTAAGAACGAAACCCTATTGCCGCCAGTAACGCCCCAAAAAGACTACTGATAGTAACAGTTACGTTCTATTAAACACCATGGCGACGGGGAGCACCGCAGGCTTCTCGATTCGATGCCGTGTACAGATTACCCCGCTCAACAATCCGACTTTATAAAGCGTAAACAGAAAGGAACAGGCCAGTGGTTTCTAGACGCGAATAAGGTAGCAAGATGGCTCAGCGAAGCTAAAGCAACTCTTTTCTGCCCAGGAATCCCAGGAGCCGGGAAGACCATGATAGCAGCCATCGCGATTGATTATCTTTTAAAGTCAACGCAAAATAGCTTCTGTGGAGTCACTTATGTGTACTGCAACTACAAAGCGCAGGAGGAGCAAGATGCTACCAGTATGCTAGCAGCTATCCTTAGGCAGCTAGTGCAGGCTCGACCATCGATTGTAGAGCCCGTGGAGCGCCTGTACAGGCAGCATACCGACCGAGGGACTAAGCCATCACTCGACGAGGTGTTTAGTGCTCTTCTAGATGTACTTTAACATTACTCGACTATCTATATTGTGGTCGATACTCTGGACGAGTGTCAAGACGCCGCACGTCACCGGTTTCTAACCAAACTTCAAGACCTACAGGCAGTGCGAGACATTCGCTTAATGGTTACCTCGCGTTTTATACCAGAGATTGAAGATAAGTTCAGGGCAGCACTAAGGCTAGAGGTGCAAGCTAGTGAGGACGTGAAGCGCTTTGTGGCTGGCCAGATGTACCGACTGCCTAAATACATCCAGCGTGACGTTGCGCTGCAGCAAATGGTGCAAGAAAAGATCGCAGGCGCAGTGGATACAATGTATGAATTTTGAATTATTTATAAACATTAACTTATGCGTTCTTAGGTTTCTTCTCGCTCGCTTGCACACAGATTCTTTATTAGACAAACGAACAGCAAAAGACGTAACGTTGACTCTAGCTGGACTCTCAAAAGGCTCGGTCACGCTCGATCATGCATATAAACATGCCATCCAGAGGATTGAAGGCCAGCTAAGCGGCGGCTTTGAACTAGCCAAAAAGATCATATCGTGGACTACATATGCAAAAAGACCAATTACGACAGATGAGATATCCTGCACCATAGCGGTAGAGCCAGAAAAGGCGGAGCTTGACCAAGAGAATAAACACGACGTTGAAGACCTGGTGTCTGTGTGCGCTGGCCTTGTCGTTGTTGATCAAGAAAGCACCGTTATCCGTCTTGTGCACTACACCACACAAGAATACTGTGAGCGTATTAGAGATACATGGAATCCGTACGCTCAGAAGGATATCGCCACCACATGCCTGACATATCTGTCCTTTGACGTTTTCAAAAGTGGTAGCTGTTCTTCTGATAAGGAGTTTGAGTATAGGCTCCAGCAAAACAGGTTCCTTCACTATGCTGCGACGTACTGGGGAGAACACGTGGAAACTGTTGAAGGCGAGATGCGTAGGCTAGCTTGCTCGTTTCTTTCAGCACAATTTGGGCTGTCAAATGTATCAAAGGCCATAATGCAAAGCCAAGTTCGAGAAATAGCGGCCACAGAAGAAAGAAGAGACGAGTCTGGTCAGACTCTGTTATACCTCGCGGCGAAGAGCGGGCACAATAGAATGGTTGAGCTGCTGCCCAGCAAGGACGCCAACGTAAACGCGCAGGGTGGAAAATACGGCAACGCGCTCCAGGCACCTTCAGCAGGAGGCCACGAGCAGGTTAAAGTCAGCTGCATGCTTAGCTTAGGGGCCCCATTCTTGTGGAAAGATGGCCCCCTAAAGGTTACGTTGGAGGAAAGATACGTAATTTGACCTTCGGGATCCTCTGTTGAGTCCCAGGTCTGTTTCGGTGAGCACAAGAGCGGAATATTCTATTTAGCACGAGCAGAAGAGAGTCATTATATGGATACAGCTTTCCATTTGTTCAATGTAAGAGACCGGAAAAACTAGTTAACATATGCAACTGCCTAAGCGGAACAACTTTGGCAAAACAGAATAGCAAGACATCCCCCACCACCACGCCGCCTCCTAGTGTACGGACTCTTTAATAACAAAAAAGGGAGTGACTGACGCTCCATGTTCCCAAACATGGTTGTGATCGCTTTGACGTTGCTGTGTATGTGTAGACTACTACAAACTCTGTAAGAACCCCTATAATGGCAGTGAGGAATTGAACGTAAAGTCTAATGTGGACGATGCCGTAGACCTATCTAGACTGGTTTTCTGTACTGACAAAATGTCGGCTCGGGTGATGATCCGTCTCAGCCCAGCTCCTATCAGCATTCTTACTCTCTACCAAGCAATAATCATACGCATATAGGTTTCCCCCGGGGCGAGCACTGTCATGTCCACCCTCGACTCAGTCTAGTCTAATTCCCCGCGCGACTCTTCCTAGAGAACCTTGAAGCCTTCGTCCTCACGGAAGAAGCACTTTAAAGCCACAATCATAACACTTCTTTACAAGTACATAGTATCTTATAGATTGGCTTTATAGAGTTACATTTTTATATAAAATATAACTTAATAGCCTTACACTTACTATAGTTACAACAAAAGTAAATAATTACATAATACATTTTAACTATAATATATAAAGATTTATGCTTAATCTATGTAAAGTAGTAGGTTTTAAAAACAAATTACTAACGTACACCATAGGCAAGTTGCTTACATACCTAAGTTACTTATTTTTACTAAGACCCTACTAGACTACTCTTTTTATACTAATGCATTTCTAACAACTACTTAAACATGCTAATAAAATATTAGATATAGCTTATACTTTAAGCTTTTTAAAATATTTAAAGTAATATACTATAGTAATTTATAAATTTTTTTAAAAAATAATAAATAACTAATATACTAAATAACTTTTATAAGCTAATTTTATAGCTAACTTATAAAAGCTAAATAATAATAAAAAGTAAGTAATTATTAAGCATATACTTAAGCTATATATATAAGAATTTTCTTCTTAGCTAGCAGCTATAGCTAATATACCTAACTCTTTACACGCTAAGTATAATTCAGGCTATATTAGCATAACCTAGCTTAGTATGTATATAAAGCATTATCTAAAGCTTAAAGTAAAGTTTTAAGTATAAGTATAGTTAGTAAATATCTAGCCTAGTATAAAGCCTATTTATTAAAGTTATATATATTATTATTTTAAATACTATACTTAGCTTTAATATTTTTTATAAAGCTAAACTAGTTTTAAATTAGCATAAAAACCCGCTCTAGCACTATATAGTACAGTACAGCCTAGAATATTATTTAGATACTACTTCTACTTCTTGCTTACACGTTTGCGCGTTATGCCTAGTCTAATTGTACTGTCCGCAGCGCCTTTAGGATTGCTCACCTACTTTAGCTTGCACCTGCTTCTTTGCCTTCTTTCTGTCATTGCGCGCCCTAAACTCCTTTAGAGCTGTTAAGCGCAGGCCTTTCTAAATGTAGCTGCCTTATTAGCTGCTTAAAGCTTAGTAATTTCCTATTACGCTAACACTAGCTTCTGCGTAATTATTGCTGCCCTTTTTAAGGCTTTTTGTCTAGAGGCATTACCCCCCTAGAACCCTCTCTATACGTAGAGCTACTTGCAACACAACTAATATCTACTAGGGATTGCTGCCTGCTGCTGTAATCTACTGTAGTTTGCTGCAATTTGCTGCAATTTGCTTTATGCATTTCCTAACGCTGCTAGGTAATCTCTTACTAGCATCTCTAGGCATTAGCCTATTATATTTAAACGGTAGTTAAAGAAGCTAAACTAGCAGTTGTGTAAGCAAAACAGCTTGTTAAGGTATTACATGTACTACATTAATCTTTGCGGCCATAGAGAGGCAGAGGCAGAGGCAGAGGCAGCGCTAGAGCTCCCTAGCACTCTAAGAAATTCCTGCAGAGGCAACAAACTACACAAGCTACAGCTCTACAACTAGGGCTTTAATGCTAAAACAATTAAATTAAAGATATTAGGTAGCAGTATTAGGCGTGTTGTGGCGGTATTAGGCGGTGAAAGGAACAGGCGCAACGCTAGAGACTGCAAGGTGCAAAGAACAGGAAGACTATTGCAGAGGCAGGAACGCGGTAAGAGCTAGGGCTAAAACGTGTTCTCTTAATTATAGCTAATAATTAACTAATTTTTAAATAACTAATTTTAAATTTACATAAACTTTAAGTTTTTAAAAAAGAATTTTTTATTAACCTAATTAAAGCTAAGAATAAGCTAGCTATTATTTACTTTTAAGTATTGCTTTACTTATAAGCTTACTTTATAATCAGTAATTTAGTTATATATAAAGTTTTTAGCTTAGCGCTTATATACTTTTTTTAAAAATGTAAAATAGCCTATATTAAGTAGTAATAAAAAGTGTAACAAGTAAAAAAGTATTAACATAGTAATAATTTTATTATTTTTATAGTATTACTAAAAAATAAAGTAAGTTATTAGCAAAGCTTACTTTACTTAATATATTTAAGTTTATAAAATAAAAAGTTAAATAAAATCTTTTTTTTCAACACACTAGTTAGTTACACTTTTTTTTTAATAAACTTTAGTAATACTATTTTTTATTACTTTATATATTTCTTATATTATTTTTTTAAAAAAAATGTATACTTAATATAAGTGCACTTTTATATTAATTTACATGTAGTTTACTCTAGTATATGTTATATAACACATCTTTAAATTATAGTTAGTTATATTTATTCAATCTTTTTAGGTATATTAGTGTGTTAGGGATTAGCATTAGTTACATTAGTATGTTAGAGATTAGCATTAGCTACATTTGTGTGTTAGAGATTAGTATTAGCTACGCTTAGTTATAGGCTGTAATTAGTTACACGCTATAGTTAAATGTTGTTGTTATATGTCTATTACCTGTCTAATACTACTTTGCTAAGCATTATGCTGCAACTATTCTTTAACCTAAACAACGCACCTTAATGCGCTAGCTATTAGTCTAAGCAAGCTTTGCTTTTATAGCTTATTTATAAACTATTGTAGTATTTTACTAAACTAGCTGTGAAGCTATGTGAAGCACTAGAGGCATGAGGAACTAGATTGAATTGATCGCTAGAGGAGTCCTTTGTAGGAGTCAATATATATATGAAATAAGTAGGTGAGTCTTAGCATCATAGACTATGGTGAGATGCATACAACTATGGTGGCGACGCATCCGACCATGGTGACAACGCATCCGACCATGGTGACGACGCACTCAACTATCGTGTGACTATTGCAAATACTAGCTCTACTAAGCTAACAGCTCTACTAAGCTAACAGCGCTGCCAAAAATATAGAAAGACTAGGCATAACACTTGCACATATAAAAAGAATAGAGAAAAAGTATTAGAATTAGATATCAGCACATTGCATACAGGTTCTTTAGTTAGCTATAAATAAAATTATGTTTTTACTTATAGTATTAGTTACACTAAAATCTTTATCTAGCTAGTAATATTTAATGTTATATAATTATCTACTTTTTAGTTATACTAAGTTTAAATCTATTAAGTTATATTTTATATTAAAATATTATTTTGTAAAACTATTCTTAAAGCTGCTAAAATAGTACACTATAAGTTATAGCAGCATTATATGCACAATTAAACTAGTGTAAGTAGTAGAGTTGATATATAGAGATAATTTTACATTTTTATTAAGCTAGTCTAGTGTTAGTTTCGCTAAGATTTTGTCTAGCTTAGTAATAGTTTACGTTATAAGTTACCTATTACTAACGTACGTTACAGGCTAGTTGCTTACACACCTAAGTTGCTTGCTTTTGCTAAAACCTTACTAAACTACTTTTCTTACACTAATGCATTTCTAACAACACTACTTAGACGTGCTAAAAGAACATTAGATATAGCTTACACTTTTAGCTTTTAAATAAAACATAATACTTTTAAAATAACATGCTACAGCTATATATAAAGTCTTTTAAAAAATAATAAATAACTTATATACTAAATAACTTATATAGACTAATTCTATAGCAAACTTATAAAGGCTAAGTAATAATAAAAAGTAAGTAATCATTAAGCTTATGCTTAAGCTATATGTAAGAATTTTCCTCTTAGCTAGTAGCTATAGCTAATATAGCTAATTCTTTACACACTAAGTATAATCTAGGCTCTATTAGCATAAACTAGCCTAGTATGTTTATAAAGTGTTATTTAAATCTTAAAGTAAAGTTTTAGGTATAAGTATATGTTGCGTTTTGCTAAAAGGTTAACCTTCTAGCTAGCACAGCAGAAGGATATATATAGACGGATAGCTGTATGCAACAGTATAGTTAGTAGATATTTAGCTTATTATAAAGCCTATTTTTTTTAAAGTCATACATGCTATTATTCTAGATACTATACTTAGCTTTAATATTTTTTATAAGGCTAAAATAGCTTTAAATTACTTTAGAATTGTTATAAAATGCTTTTTTATAGTTATACTTACACTTAAACTTTACTTTAAGCTTTAAATAACACTTTATAAACATACTAAGCTAGTTTATGCTAACATAGCCTAGATTATGCTTAGCGTGTAAAGAATTAGCTATATTAGCTACAGCTACTAGCTAAGAGGAAAATCCTAGCGCATATAGCTTAAGCATAGGCTTAATAATTACTTACTTTTTATTATTACTTAGCTTTTATAAGTTAGCTATAGAATTAGCTTATAAAACTTATTTAGTATATAAGTTATTTATTATCTTTTAAAAGACTTTATATATAGCTATAGCATGTTATTTTAAAAGTGTTGCGTTTTATTTAAAAGCCTAAAGTGTAAGCTATATTTAATATCCTTTTAGCACGTCTAAGTAGTGTTGTTAGAAATGCATTAGTATAGAAAAAGTAGTTTAGTAGAGTCTTAGCAAAAGTAAGTAACTTACTTGTGTAAGCAACTTGCTTGTAACGTACTTTATATAATATAGTTAAAATATTATGCATTATTGTTGTATAAATATTTTTTGCAGAGTTTACTAGTCTCCTTACTTAGAGGGTTTACTTGTGTATAAAACATAGTGCTAGGCTTTTTATTTATTATTTAATAACTGCTCTAATCTAAGGTAGTGTTACAGTAGTTTTAACAGAATTATATTAGCTTTATAAGCATTAAGATTTAAATAGATGCTAATATAATACTAAAAACATTTTAAAGGTGCTAAAAGAATCTACGTAAATATTACAAATCTGCATAGGTTGCTTTAGACTACTACTATTAAGTTGCTGTAATTTTACTTTACGTAATTTGCTAATAATATATTACGAATAACAGTGTCTAATATGAAGAGAGGACTCCGCACCACTCCGACGAAAGGGTACGAATAATCAACCAACAGCTATTCGCGTGCCGAATAGTATATATGATACCTTGCACCTGCGGCCGACTATTCTAAGGACCTGGCCTTTAAGTCTCGCAATTCGGTGTTTTTTACACGTAAAAACGCCGCACGGTCTTCTTCGCTAAGCGGTGTCCTTTCTTAGAATCCCCAAATCTGATTGCGTCCGCCGTGTGTGCAGGAATACCTAGGAATCCACTATAGCCGGTTATGGAGAAGGTGAGATGTTGCCTTCAGGTACACTAAATCCTTCTGTGTAAAGATAACACTGTGCAGTTCGAATAGATAATGGGTGCAATCCGCGGTCCGTGATCCGTTTGGATCCTTCAGGCAGGGGTGGCTTTGGACACCGAATTGCTGGGGTAATGGTTATCGCTGCCGGACTTGGGCTAGAGGTGCGCTTTGCAGCAGGATCCGATATTTCTCTAATCGTATCCTGTTCGAAGCATGACTGAAGGCAATCGCTGATATTCCGTCCATGTAGAAGTTTTACTAATGTGTTACAGTTTGAATGGAATTTATTCCTTGTCGTATACCTTTCCCTCGATTCTGAAGTATGGGCAAGGTCGTGCGTATGTTCATGTGAACATGTGGATTCCTGGTGTTTGATGTTTCAATTGTACGAGCGCAAATCCAAACCGTGAACGAGATCGGCGGGTCGGTATGTTTGGGACATGGATTGCATTCAACGCGGCTCGTAGCTAGGTCAATACCGTATTATCCTCGCTTTTTGGCTTCGGCGGTGTCATGTTGTCTTCCAAAGCAGCACACTCCCCTAAATAGCCCTCATCCAACCAGACCTATAGGTTAAAGATGTTAAAGTCGCTTGAGTGATAGTTCCCGTAGGAACGCAGTGCGGACGCGTTTCCATGACGGCAAAGGCTGGTAGGGAAGGCTGGTTAGTTAGCAAGGTTTTAAAATATTGATTAGCCTCTGGTCCTACGTTTTATAAGACTTATCTATCTACTAGTGCTATGTCATAAGGCTAAAGTTTTTAAACAGGGTTACAAAGTTGTTGAATTTTCTTCGTATAAACAAGTTATTCTCTTTAAAAGTGTATCAACAACTCTTTATAAGTAATACTGCATGTTTTTTAGCAGTCTTTGTTTAATTTAGTTTTTACCAGCCTTTGGCAAAATTAACAGATCTAGCGTAGCCTCTATAACCTGTATATTTGTGCTGTTATACTGTGTTAAAGATGTACAAGTTTTGAGTTGACTGTGTGTCAGATGGGCCGTGCGCTGGATTATGAGGCACGGCTGCACGGCGGTGCGGAGCCCGAGCAGGAGAGCTCCGTGAAGTGAATAAGCGGAAGTTACCACAACAGACACGATTTTGAAGCGTATACCACCTGTGCCAATGTGCCGGGGTGATTCGGATAATTACCTTGTAAGGCTGAGACAAGGATGTCCCCGCGCTGGCGTACATTTCCATTGCGTGTTGGATCACATGGGGTAAATCCTTTCAATATTATGGCTGTATCCTTCTCTCCACGCTGACACGAGTTCCCGACTCCCCAAGCGTGCACGTTCCTACTTTTGTCGACCCATCTAGACTCTGGAGATGATGCAAAATTTTTGGCTATTGGATCCTCGAAGTTTCCTTCTCGTGATTTGGTTGTTTGAATGATAATCCAGGTAATTGAACAGCTTTGTGGCCACTTTCCCAATCTAAGTGCCCCCACCTATGACTTCCCTTCCTAATTACGATCTTGTCCAATTCAACAACCCCAAACCAAATTTCTCAACCAATTGTCCCGAAATATCCTCCTCATAACCATGCGCTCCGAGACAGGCTCAATGAGGCGGCTGGCGACGTATTGTTTCTCACCAATAATCCGAAAATCCAACTAGACTGTACTCTCTCTACTCATTATGACCTGCATAGCAGCGTATAAATTAGCTCCAGGATTCGGCATCTTTGATACAGTATTGGTGATTGAGTCACTAACTTTTCGCCTCCCGGAAAAGGCAGGACTTGACCCCTCGGCGTGCGATAGATCATCAGGGTGCTCGGCACGGCCACGTCATTGGCGAAGTCATAAATGCCACCTTTACTAACATAAATACCAACACTATTCTTTCGAAGGATTGCCAGTTGAAGGCGGCCCCTGCTTACTTAGGCGGCGAGATGTCCAAAGCAATTGGGGATACAGCGATCTCTATCTCGAAGGGGCTTGGTAGAGAGACTTCAGTGAAAATCCCATTTGAGAAGAGATACAGCGTACCACTTTTCAAGATCTATAAGGAAAAACTTACTCTAGCGGCACTATTCGAGTCCACAGTGGCAGGAATTACCAAGGGTGAGTGGTATCTGGTATTGGGATCCGTGGTACGATGGACTGACGCCATTACAGTGGATCGCTAAACCTCGGATCCGAGACTGCTGTGATTGGGAAGGAATGAAAAACGGGGAAGTGGTGGATATAGTTGGTGGACGTGGACATGTCAACCCGGGTCTCTCTCGGACATGTTGAATGTAACAACATATGGAGGTCATTATTCCGAATACACATTTGAAGGCCTTTCCAACTTTGACAATTATCGTTAAGGTACAACCAGGGACATGATTCCTTAAGAATGAACACAAGGCTCTTCAAATCTCAGCGAGTGGTTGACATAGGTGCCCATTTCATACCACCCTGATTTTATAACTGGAGAGATGGTGAATGTACCGCAACCCTTCAGGCTCCCCTAGCGTTAGAAAAACTCAGTCTTGGTCCCCCGCTTTAATTAATGATACAATAACCTGGGGACCATGCAGAGTGTCAAGAAGCGCAGAGAAAACACAAATATAGAGAGATATGTTGGTGATAGTAGCATTCAGAGTGAAGTAGAGGACCGAAAGTGACTTCCCGGATCTTGCTGGAAATGACTGATGAGTGGTTTGGGGTACGTTTATCGTTAAAATAGCCTGCACACTTGCGATCGCACTGACTACTGTGTCGTCTGCTCAGATTATGAGTGTTTACAAAGGCGGGACTATGGACGTTCTCGATGTTCACTTCAGCCATTCGGTCATATAGTGAGAGGGGGGACAACATAATGCACAATAACAATCCTTGTGTGACTTTCCTAAGAAACGGTTCTCTTTCTAGGAATTCTGGTATTTCGGGAAGTGAAACAATTTCTCTACGTTTTGCATGTATTTTTCTAGAAAAGAGATATATGAAATCTTATTGTACTTGGCGCTTCCGCCTTCATGCACCTCGCTAAAAGGGCATCTCTGCTTTCGATACTTCCATAAATCCTGCACCCTGTGGGGCTGTCCAAATACAAGGTACTGGCCCCAACACGAACGCAACCGCGGTGTCTAGTTCATACATGTGCACCGGACACGCGCCATCCATGCACGAGAAGTTAGAGGCAAACGCCGTCAATGCATAGGCCGTCGAAATACAACACCAAGCATACACAAGTCGCCATAGCTCACCACCTAACGCAAATTTTCAACTCGAATGGCCTATTGGCGCGCGCGAGTCGTCGAAGTCCGATACGCAAGATCATTCCGCAGTCAGTGTAAGAAACAAGCCTCAATAACACTACTAACACCAACAGCGGGCAATGGCGGCGCTTCGGATATTCCCTTGAGTTTGGTGTTACTTAATATTGGCACCTAATGCATAAGTGAAGAGACAGACGGATGGATATTTAATATAAATCATAGGGACCCCTTATTGTTCAGGGAATCCTAGATGTTTCAGGCTTTAACACCTCTGATTGGCACTCAGGATGAAGTTTCTTAACATCATCACGCGGTATGCGTGTTTGTGTCTCACCAGCCTTCTCTTCACCCAACTCATTATGGCTTTGCAACCTTTTCCCAACTGCAAACACTTCACCATTCCTGGAGGCCCAACGTATTCTTACGTGGTGCACCCTGCACGCCCACGAAAGCCTACATTCCTTCTGCTTCATGGGTTCCCCAGTGCCAGCTACGACTGGCGAAATCAGATCCGCGACCTCAGCGACGCAGGGTATGGCGTTATTGCACCAGACCTGCTAGGCTATGGAAATACAGATAAGCCTCCTGGAGTTGAGGAGTATTCGGTCTGGAGAATGGCTGCACATATCGCGAAACTTCTTGAACATGAAGGAATATCCAACGTTGTCGCTGTTGGCCATGACTGGTATGTTACGTTTTATCATATCCGGGTGGTGTTACCGTAAACCCGCCTCCCACCAGCAGGCTAATTTTGCGCCCAGGGGCTGTGGTATCCTCGGGATGCTCGCAAACCGGTACCCTGAACGACTATCGGCTTTGGTTTTCATGGCCGTTCCGTACACACCCCCCGGAACATTTGACCTTGGCAAGTGCACCTAACCCACGCTCAAATCACATGGCCTTACAATAAGTTACAGACGCATTCAACTCTTTCACAGAGAGCCTGTTTGGGTACCCGGTATTTGGATATTGGCAATTCTTTAATGAATCCGACGCCGCTGAGCTCTGCGACAGACATGTAAAGAAGCCCTGCGGCCCACTCACCCATTTCGTCCTTTCTTAGAGCTAACGGCAACATAGAGCGAATCAATGACCGCTTTGAGCTATCCGAATAATTATGAGATATGGAAAACTGATCTATGTCCGTATGGAAAAGCAAGGGCGTGGGTAACCAGCGACCGAAAGGTCGGGCGACCGTCGTGGCTGTCAAAGCCTGAAGTTGACACCCACAATGCAATTCTCCGAAATGGAGGATATGTAGGGCCTCTCAACTGGTATAAAGCCTCGATAAGAAACATTGATGTGCCCAATTATTCGCAAATTCCTCCAGAGAACCTCATCATCTCACGGCCAGTACTATTTCTGATTGCTGATGGAGACGTGGTGACTCGTCCAGAGCTGGCGCGCCAGTCAGCAGAGCAGGGAAGGCAGGAAGGTTATTTGCCGAGCGTAGAGGTACAGGAATTAACTGGGTGCGGACATTGGTTGCAACTGGAGAAGCCACGAGAAGTCTTCAATGCCTTGGACGCTTTCGCAAAGAAGGTGGTTAGATGATCAGATATGCTCGTTAAAGAGTACTTCAACTACTTCGAGTATATTTGTCCTTCGTATCTCAGGACGGAGTGTCTTTATTATCTATATTGGCTTGTAATCTTTCGTCCTCCCTTGGTGGCAAACGAAATATTAATTTGGCGAGCACCGACCATTAACCGAGTCATTCTATAATTGAAATGATTGTGTAGGAAGCCTGTTATCAGCAAGAGCCAAGCCCAAATGCTGTCAAAGGGATAGGTGGGGAAAGGGAATGGATTCTTTTTGGACCTATTGTTTTCATTCATTTATATCGGCTTCATCATTAAGCGATGGATATGGATACGGACTCAAACTTGTGATGCGCCTAACACCAAACATGACTTTGCGTTCTGACAAGAAGAGGTTGGATAGCGAAGCTTTCAGAAGGCTAGGACTCCCTAGCGCAAAACTCAACTGAGCATTACACGATGTCGACTGTGCGACAAACGGTGATGTCCTTCTTTCCCTTCCTGTCGTTCCACCGCTCATGTCCTTCCTTCTCTCCATGAAATTCGTATTCCGCCCGCGTCTCAATTCCTCTGGGCATCTTAACTAGGTGAATGTCATCGTCAAATGGCCCGACGGGTCCCTCAGAACTGCCGGCACTTTTGTGAACGCTTTGATGAGATGATTCACCAGGAAAGGAAGAATATTCCTTCCTGGAATGTGGGAGAGACGATGCACCAGACTGTTTTGAGCCGACACCAGAACCATATATCTTTCTGATGTTGGAGGAGATGAATGTAGCGCCTGCCCGTGCGAGCGGCCTGTATGTCGGGAGACATATGCACAGGATAGCCGTGGCACAATGGATATTGATCCATACCATGTCTTGTATCAGATCGATGAATTGTTCACCTTTTCGATAGGAGAAGGCGATGCGGAGGATATTGGTTACGATCGAGCTAGGATACTCTTAGAAAGGGCGTGTCCCTGAAGATTATTGAGTGAAGAGAACTTACAAGCCACCAAGCATGAAGATACCTGCTAGCGTTGCTCGACTATTCCAGCTCATCTGAAGTTGAAGAACCTGTGCAATCGGCAATACTAGTATGAGAAAGTCTATCACTATCTCGAAGCTGATCATAATCGCGAAGAAGAGGCCATAATCTCCGCACTTTTCGGCTGCGTGTGCGAAATCTGTCCACATAACGTCAATTGGCCAGCACAGAAATGTTTCCCCCAAAAACCCTGGAATGAACCAGAGAATAACAATGACGGCAGCAATCGTGACCATTTTTTCAAAGTTTTGGATTGGAAAAATCCGTCGGTAGAAGAGTAGCAGGGACAGCTTAATAGTGAGTGTGAGCGGAGGGTATATCTCTCCTGCAATATACGCCATCTATACCAATCACTTGTCAGGGCTAGACTAAGAGGGTGTGAGAAATTAGACACGACCTACCTTTAGGAACTCCATGATATTGGGGTCCAATAGGCTTTTGGCACGGCGCACTACAGTGATAGCTGTCGGGACGATTAACAAAAGCGAAAGGATAATACGTAGGGAGGAAATAGTTTACCATAGAGTTCACAGGCGGTTTGCCCGTACCATAAGATCATGGCGACAACGAGCAAAGCATCGTCCCAGCCCAGCCTAGCGTTCGTTCGTGCTTTGGTCCAAAGGCGGAGAACGACTGCCACAGAGGTCAGGACCGTGAGAACAATAGCGCTTTGGTATGCATCCGAAGAGTGGTTCTGAATTGAAGACCACAAGTCCAGCATGTTGCAGACGTCGTCGCCAAAATAGGAATATGAAATGGTCAGAAGAAGGGAATTTGTGAGAGAGATTCTCGCACTGGCCTAAATTATGGAGTTGAAAGCCGAATATGTAGATTGCGACGGCAAGGGAAGGCCCCTGGAGTGGTGTAGTAGTCTCTCTTTTCTCTCGTTTCAAGTCTGGCTTGGGACCGCCCGTTCGCCATGGGTATTCTGATGTCGTTCAAGTCCGACGCAGCGTTACGTTTGCTATGTAAAGATTGATAAGAGGTCTTACTGCCTTGTCGAGGGCATAGATTAGATGGCTGGGCTAGGAACAAGGCATACAGAGGTTCGTGAAAGTCATTTGAAGGATTCGAACAGATCTCTTTCGGAGACCGAAAGACCACGAGCAAGGCCAGGTGTGGGGCCCGTTGGTGCTCATTGGTTGCTGATTGAAACACTCGTTTCTGAACGTAGGGCGACCTAGGAGAGCGAGAAGGTGCGGATCTCGTCCCCAGTTTAGAGGATCTTTACCCAATACTTTGTTGCAGATACGACGGCAGCGGGAGCGGGAGTGGGATTTGGGAGCGGCTGTCTGGGATAAAAAGCGGGTTGCTAGCGTGGCCGGGGTGAGGCTGATTTCCCTGCAGGGAACGGAACGAAACGAATGGAACAGTTCCGACCCTGCGAAATACGCATCGGTACGCATTGTCCAGAGGAGGGCGCAAAAAGGCTTGGCACTCACACCCACAAATTGGGCCTCAACACCTCAATACTTGCAGTTCACACTATGCGTATCCTAATGGCCTCTCTACTTTAATAATGTATCAATATCCACCCTTCGTCGATATGGTTCCATTATTGCTACCAGTCTCACAACATTGGAGTGTCAAAGGTCTTCTTCACTATCGCCTTCCTGACAGGTTTCACGATGTCACCGCACAAATATTACCCCGAGTTGCCAGGTCTGCGGAATGAGGAAATATCACCGAAGCTGATACGGCAATCCAACTGCATGATAATTTAACTCATTCTGAATGGACAGTTGATCAATCAATCAAAGAGTCACCGAGCTGCAAACCATGACCCCGAAGGATTTGATGATTCAACCATCGAATCCTATCGTTTAGATCCTAAATCCGGAACCTTGCAGAGTATCTACATCTAGTAGGGAGCTATTCATCATTATCACGCCGTCTCGCATCACGCCTATTGGGCTGCTTTGTGGAGAATCCTCTTGAAAGGCGCTTATTTAGCCGTCGATGAAAGGGTGAAAGAAATGTATCCCAGCTTTCATGTAGGCAGGAAAATGCATGATAATTGGCTATCTTGCTTGCTGGACTTTGAAACATTCGGAATATCGGTGGATATGGCCGGTTTTGGGCCACACATCTCCACAATCTCTCTGTGGTAGCTCCGGAGTGTGGTACTTCTTGTGTAGGGGTGCGCCAACGAGCAAACAGTATTTTCAGATATGTGTAGTACTCGTGTCACAGTTGGCTTGCCAGGTTTCTAGGAAGCTGCATAGTTGTGGAGGGTGCTCATGATATAAGTTGAACACAGGGTTTGTAGCGCTCTCAGCGGTCAGCTCCGGTCGCTCGTCTTGAAAGTTGAACATCGAACTTCTCCACTTTCTCCAATCTACTACCATGGCCGGCCCACAAATCCACAATAGCTTAGAAAATCTCGGGCCAGGTCAACAGAAGGCCCCGGCTTCCCTCGATGCGATTCCCTTACGCACACTGCCGGAGCCCATAGCAGTGGTGGGGATGGGTAGAAATCCTCTCTCTCATCTTTATTAACTCCTTTGGCTGACGTGTCTGTCAGGCTGCCGATTACCGGGAGGTGTTTCAACGCCGTCAGATCTTTGGGACCTCCTCGAGGAGGGGCGCTCTGGATATCGCGATTTCGGATTAGATAAACTAAATCTAGATGGCTACTATCATCCAAACCCTCAGCGGCCAGGCAGTGTCCCTTCTCGAGGAGCTCACTTACTGGATGAAGACCCTAGACTATTCGATCATGTATTCTTTGGGATAAGCCCTGCGGAGGTCCTAACTATGGATCCCGCCCATCGTAAAATGCTTGAGGTTGCCTACGAGGCCTTTGAGGGTGCTGGTGAACCCTGGGATAAATTTTCTGGATCTCGGACAGGAGTGTTCGTTGGAAATTTCAATGGCGATCATCATCTGCAAGAGATGTACGATATCGACTTCGCCCCTCCATATTCCTCGACCGGAGCAAGTTCTAGTATATTAAGTAATCGGATTAACTATGTCTTTAACTTGCGAGGTCCAAGGTAATAACCCACCATGCCACAATAAGAAGGCTGATTGCCACCCATTGTCGCCTTCAACTAATCTTTTTATAGTCTGACCGTTGACACGGCCTGCTCTTCGTCCATGTACGCTCTTCACTTGGCTGTCAATGCACTCAGGAACGGCGATTGTGACGCCGCAATCGTTGGTGGAAGCAATTTGATCATGTCGCCAGAGATGCAACGGCTCATGACTACGTTTGGCGCCTTATCACCAACTTCTGCTTGCCACACATTCGACGCGTCTGCGGATGGATATGCCAGGGGCGAAGGGTTTGTCGCATTGTACCTGAAGAGGTACGCTGACGCTGTTGAGGGGGCATATCCTCTTCGGGCTCTTATTCGTGCCACAGGGATAAATTCGTAAGTTGAATTTCGCCTTCATTGGGGCACTGACGCCATCTCACTAACTCCTACAGTAATGGACGGACTGCTGGTATCTCACACCCAAGCGTTGAAGGTCAAGAAGCGCTCATTCGCCATACCTACGATAGCGCCTCGTTACCCACTCGGTTTACGGGTTATTTCGAGTGTCACGGTACTGGCACACCCGTTGGTGATCCGATAGAAGTGGCCGCAATCGGGAAGGTTTTTGGAAAGGATCGCCCTGATACGTCACTCCTCATTGGTTCGGTAAGCATGCTAGAGCAGCTTCATCATCAACGCCGCCCTACCCTCTGACAGCAAACTTAGATTAAAACAAATCTTGGGCATTCTGAAGCGGCTAGTGGTGTGTCAGGAGTGATTAAGGCAATCCTGGCGTTAGAGAAGGGGGTGATTCCGCCGACAATAGGTGTCCGTAACTTGAATCCGAACAGTAAGTATTCCAGAAGGTGATTTCTGCTATCTCCGAGTCCACGCCCTCTAACACAAAGAAAAAGTCAACTTTTGTGAAGCTCGCGTCCAGGTCGTGACCAATACAATGCCATGGCCTCAAGGGCTACTCAAGAGGGTCAGCGTCAACTCATTCGGTTATGGTGGTGCAAATGCCCACTGCATCATGGACCATCCGGATGTTATGCATGATCTGACACATACACGGGAATCCTATTCGGAGGAAAATCCCATCGATTACTCTCGTCACCAAGCAAACCGAGACACCAAAGGCCATCCCGTAGAGCGCAATGGCTCTGCTAACGGGGTTCATCCTAACCTAGCGACAACCCGGCGATTGGTGATTCTTCCATTCTCCGCTCATGATCGCCGGGCTCTGGATGCAAATGTATCGACGCTTCAAGGGTGTATTTCCCGATTGCCCCTTGCAGATGTTGCATATACCCTCTCAAAAAGGAGGTCGAAATTTCTCGTCAAGTCCACATGCATAGTATCGTCAGTATCACCCGCAAGTGGTCTTGCAGTTTCAGAAAATGTGTCTATCCTTGCCGCAAGCGCTCAATTCCCCAGAATTGGCTTCGTATTCACTGGTAATTAGATCTTCCACTTTTCATTGCTCATACTAACCTTTGTCCCGTAGGTCAAGGCGCACAATACCAAGACATGGGCCGAGAGCTTTTTGACTACAGAGTTTTCAAGACTTCAATCCAGCAACAAGACTTGATATTAAAATCATTGACATTAGCCCCGATTTGGAGCCTTGAAGATATTCTCAGCGGGTCTTCGGATACTTCAGTCCAGGATCCTGAGATCTCCCAAACCGTTTGTACGGCGTTGCAGATTGCGCTTTTTGACTTGCTTGAATCCTGGAGCATCAATCCGCACGTAGCTATTGGCCACTCATCTGGAGAGATCGCGGCCGCATATGCGGCGGGATTTCTTACGCTTCCCGAAGCTATTGTCACGGCATACTGCCGCGGAAAGGCAATAACTAAGAATACCCGGGAGGGCAAGATGTTAGCAGTTGGCCTGTCGGAGGAGGCTGCATTGTCCTTCATAAAGGAAAAACTGGAAGGCGCCGTCAAAATTGCAGCCATCAATTCCCCAGGAAGTGTAACCCTGTCAGGAGATGCCGAATCGGTTACCGATCTGCATCAAAAACTCTTAGCCGATGGGGTGTTTTCCCGCCTTCTCCATACTGGCGGGAATGCTTATCACTCTCATCACATGGCCCCCGTTGGTGAGGAATATGAAAACCTTCTCGATCGCACGCTCCGAGAAATTTCAGGCCACAGGCTTACCAAAACTGCCGAGCGGAGCTCTAGATGCAGCTGGATCTCATCTGTAACACCATCTAAGAAATTGGACCACCAATGTGTTACTGTAACCCCAGCTTATTGGCACCAGAATCTAGTATCCCCAGTCCAGTTCTCGAAGGCCGTCGGAGAGATAATTTCGAACCAAAACACCCGGGTGGATATACTGGTTGAACTTGGGCCCCACTCAACTCTTCAATCGCCCGTGAAACAAATATTTGCAGCCGCCGGGCTCCAGAATGGCTTAAAGACGCCAGTATACTTACCAACGTTGAAGAGACATGAAGACGCTTTGCGGAATCTCCTCGATCTCTGCGGGTCACTGTTCTGCTTAAATTATCCGGTTGATCTCGTGGCCGTCAATGCAGTTGATGTTTTAGAAAATGGCCTTGTGAAGTATTCTCATGGCTCCGTGTGCACCGGTATGCCGACATATCGGTACAATTATGGGCCTCCGATATGCCACGAGACACGTATTGGGCGGGAAATCAAGCAGCGACCGTATCTTCGGCATGACATACTGGGTGTCATGCAGCCCGGTTGCGCGAAAACTCGCCCGACATGGAGAAACGTTCTGCGTATCAAGGATGTTCCGTGGGTTGGCGAGCACAAGGTAAGCAATATTCAGCGGCTGTCTCTTCATGTCTTCGCTGCAGTCTCTGAAGGTCCAGGATGAGTAGCTAACTCCATCAAGTTACACCCGAACGCGGTTTTTCCGGGCTCAGGATACCCATGCCTCGCAATAGAGGCTGCCGCACAATTTCTTAGCCAATCCAGAAGCCTTCCAAGTGACCCATGCTTCAAATTGCGAAATATCTTTATCAAATCACCAATGCGGGTGGTAGATGACGAAAACGGTTTGGAAGTCATGTTGGCTTTGGGACCATATCCTGGACTTCCTAATTGGCTCGAATTTCAAGTGTTCTCTGTAAATGCGGATGGAATTTGGACAGAACATGCTGCCGGCATGATATCAGTTATTTCATCATCTGGCCAAGCTATGCGGGCACTGGAAAGTCGAACAAACATGCGCCACATCGATACCCAAGACTGGTATACAAAGTTCACAGAATTTGGCCTTGATTACGGACAGTCCTTCCAAGGACTCTCAGACCTTCAATCCGACGCGCGCGGGAACTTTGCACAGGCTAAAGTGGATCTGGGCACGGTTCGTAGAGCCTTCTCTGGACCTGAATCATCCTATACGATGCATCCTGTCACTCTGGATATATGCTTTCAGCTTGGATGCATTGCGTCTTACAGTGGTCATAGTAAACTAGTCAATCATGTCTACGTTCCTGTCTACATTGAGGAAATGACCGTTTGGCCTTCTAAAGCCTCTGAGGCATGGGGTCATGCCTCTGCGACTGGGTATCGTAAGGGTCTGAGAGGTGGGCTCGTATCAATTCAACTCAGAACCCAGTCCGGAGATCCAAAGGTAGAGGTCAACAATATGAAATGTGTGGCCTACAATGGGGGCGACGCAGCAAAACAACTTCTGGAGGAAAATGAGTACACACGGTTAGTCTGGAAACCCGACCTTGCAGCGCTCTCGAATAAGCAAGCAAGAACACTTTTTGGTCCCACAACTTCCCTAGAATACCTAAAGACAACTTTTGAAGATATCGACAAGACCACGATGTACATGATCGTCCACATTGCCGAGCAGTGTGGGTCACTGAACCCTACCGATACCAACCTCAAGCACTTCCTTAACTGGATAAATCATTCTGCTACCACTGCTCTACCATACGCCGAGGAATCCCGCCTTATGTGCAGCAATACCCGCCTAGCCGCTATCAATGAGCTTTGTTTGCCCTTGGAAAATATAATCGACATCAAACATGTGAAGCGAATCTTCGACAAAATCTCAGATATCCTAACGGGGAAGACGACGGCAATGGAAATTGCACTCCAGGATAATCTATTGAAGGAACTTTATACCTCTAGCTTCGGTATCGTGGGTGCTTACACTCAGCTGGAGCGTATCTTGGATCTCGCGGCCCACGCCGATCCAAGTATGAAAATACTCGAGATTGGCGCTGGCACTGGGGGGGCAACTCGCATTGCTCTGCGGAGTCTAGGGGCTGATATGAGCACGAAGCGATATCACACGTACACCTTCACTGATGTATCCAGTGGCTTCTTTGAGTCTGCTCAAGCGGAGTTTTCGAGGTTTAGCGACATTTTCTACAAGGCACTAGACATCTCTAAGAACCCCGAGGAGCAGGGATTTGAGAGAGATTTTGATCTGATTATTGCATCTCAGTGCATTCACGCAACTCCAGACGTAGCGCTGACCCTGCGTCACGTCAGGAGATTATTGAAACCTGGCGGGAGACTGATTCTCATAGAGACAACGCGCCCGACCCTAGGTCACGGGTTGGCCTTTGGGACATTCCCCAATTTTTGGACGGAAGAGCGGTTACCATTTATCAGTACCGAAATCTGGCAGAAAAGGTTGAAAGATTCGGGGTTTACCGGTATCGACATTGAACTCGACGATTATGATCCGCCACATCACATCGCATCCACAATCGTCACAACAGCCGCACCATCTCAAAATGGTGCACCATCCACACGGGCCCATGACGCCGTGTATGTCGTCTGCCGCCAAGAGCCTGGTCTATTCCAAGAAGCTCTGTCAAGAGAGCTGCAGTATCAGAACATTATCCCCAACCTAATTACGCTGGGGGATGCACAGATCCCTAAAAATAGTCGCATAATTGTTGCTACAGATCTAGATTCATATACTCTAGCCGACAGCTCGGAGTCCGAATTCCATGCGATTAAGGAGGTGGTCCAATCTGCATCATCGCTACTCTGGCTAACCGCGGGTGGCTTGTTGAAGGGTCAGGGACCGGAGGCCGCAGTCGCTACAGGACTCATACGAATGCTTAATACTGAGCATCCGGAATCTCGATTTGGTATTTTCCATGTTGAAAAAGGGATTGATTGTGAGGAAGCCGCCCGAGCTATCACTACGCAGGAAGCGAAACTCTACTCTGGCGATCCCGAAAGAGAATTTGCAATTCATGATGGTATCGTTCACATATCACGGCTAACATTGGATAACGACCTCAACTCACGCTTTCGAGCCATGTATACGATGCCTCTAGATCCAATTGATAAGCCCATTCATCAGAAATATCCCGTTATTGCAGATTTCACTGCGCCTGGTCTTCTCAGCTCCCTATACTTCAAGCGCGATGATTCTTTTAACAGTCCTCTGCCTGACGATTACATTGAATTAGAGACGCGCGCGACTGGCCTCAACTGGAAAAATCTAGGAGTTGCCACGGGAAAGGTTGACATGGATGACTTGAGCTTCGAAAGCGCTGGCATCGTCGCAAGGTGTGGCAAGTTGGTCAAAGGCCTGAGCCCTGGCGACCGTGTTTACGGTTTCGCCTGGGGCAAATTCGGCACAGTGACAAGGGTTCCATCGTGCATGCTTCAATTGGCGGTTCCTAGTCTAACTATGGCCGAGCTAGCCACCATCCCTGTGGTCTTCTGTACTGCGACTTATGCCCTCAACCATCTGGCACGGTTACATGCGAATGAACGGCTTCTGATCCAGTCAGCCAGTGGAGGCGTAGGTCTTGCCGCAATCCAACTCGCCCAGCATATTCACGCGGACATATATGTCACTGTTGGCTCAGACGAAAAAGCACGATATCTCACCGAAAACTTTCAAATTCCCGAGAACCGGATATTCTCATCCCGAGAAGAAGGAGATCTTTCCAAGTTGATGTCTGCTACAGGGGGCAGTGGGTTCGATGTCATTCTGAGCTTGTCAAGTGGCAACATGATGCACGAATCATGGCGTTGTATCGCTCCCCGGGGTCGCTTCATAGACGTGGGTCGACTCGACGTCATGAATTCTGGTATGATGGCCATGGAGGTATTCGCTCGCAATGCTACGTTCTGTTCGTTTGATATTTATACTATGTATATTCAAGACCGGAACTTCTGCGCACAGTACGTACTTCAGGTTCCTATGTTTATGATTCAACGTCAGACTAACCCTTCTAGATTGATGCAAGAAGTCGACGGTATGCTTCGAATGGGCATCATCCACCCAATTACGCCTCTTAAAACGTTTGATGTCTCGGAGCTAGAGAAAGCGTTGCTCTACTTCTCGAGAGGCAAGCACATTGGAAAGATCATTGTTACATATGAGGAGCCGAAGTCGCTGGTAAAGGTATGGCTGGTTCCTCGTGCTTCATTCTGCTCATGAGTAGCTTTGCCGTATACTAACTCGAATCAGATGCGCCCTGTTACACCAAAAGCTCAGTTTGATCCGGATGCAGAATATTTGATTTTCGGTGGGCTTGGAGCAATTGGACGGTGTATCCTCCAATGGATGGCTGACCGTGGCGCAAGATCCTTTGTGGTCGGCTCACGTTCCGGAGCCCCTAGCTCGGAAGATCAATCCTTCATCCAAGGCCTGCCAGCCGAGAAGGCCCGCATACGCTTCACTCGATGTGACGTTACTGTGAAGAGTGAAATTAACGCTATCATTACAACAGCACCGGCACAGCGGCCAATCAGAGGAATCATCCACGCGGCTGTTTCTTTCAATGACGTACATTTCGAAAGCCTTTCTTATGACCAATGGAGACTCGGACTATCTGCGAAGGTCACTGGTACAATTAACCTCCATGAGGCTTCTCTGGAGCACGACTTGCCCTTGGACTTTTTCATTATGACCAGTTCCTTCCAGGCAGTGTTGGCACTCCCCGCTGGGACGGCATATTGCGCAGCAAATTGCTTCCAGGACGCATTTTCTCGCTACCGGCGATCGCTTGGTCTTCCCGCATGCGCCATTGGCCTTGGCCCCATAACTGAGATTGGTGGGATGGGTACTGTCGCCTCCGCGAATAATGCATTCCGCCGAAATGGTCTGTATAGCACCGGCGAGGTTGGTCTTCTCAGGTTGATGGAAGGCGCATTCTTGGAACCACCAAAATGCGTCGAGAGCTGGTATACTTACGATCCCCTGGCTGAAGCCCAGATCACAACATGTTTTGATCCTATGAAGCTCGCCAAAAATCTACAGCCATCTGACGAGGAAACGGCACTAGCCCCAATGTGGCGCAAGGACAGAAAGTTTGTGCACATTGTCCGAGCGATGCTAGATCAGGAGTCCGTGAAGGCCCCACCTCAACGTAGTGAAGTGGGCTCTATATCAGATATCGTGTCAGTTGTCGACGGCGCACTCAAAGACGGGAAAATAACGGATGCTATATCGATTGTCGCTGAGGCTATTATGCAGCGAATTGCAACCATTCTCATGGTCCCGTCTGAGAGTATTGATACATCTAAATCAGTTGCTGAATATGGGATTGATAGCATAATTGCCGTAGAGCTTCGATCCTGGATTATATCAACGCTGGGCTCTAGCGTCCCGTTGTTAAAGATTTTAGATGAGAGTGTAACTATGACTGACCTAGGGGAATGGATTGTACAGAATCGGATCATAAAATTGGACGGCTAAAGAGTCGGGCTACAAGCAGCAATAGGATGAGGCATCTAGCGTAATGTTGTTAACACAAATTTCATTTCCTTAATTGTTCCTTTATTATTTATGAGAGGTTCTCTTTTCATATCCACGTATCGTACGTGTGGCTTCGAGACACTGTTATCTTCCTCGTATTTAAG
The DNA here is from genome assembly GCF_010093535.1 of Lindgomyces ingoldianus. Taxonomy (NCBI): domain Eukaryota; kingdom Fungi; phylum Ascomycota; class Dothideomycetes; order Pleosporales; family Lindgomycetaceae; genus Lindgomyces; species Lindgomyces ingoldianus. The sequence continues at coordinate 92,884 of NW_022985232.1, read as the reverse complement.
CTTTCTGCTAAGGCTTCTTTGCTTTACTCTAATGCACTATCGTGGTTTTCATTTATAGTAAATGCCATGTAGATTAAGCAAGATTCATACAAATTTATTCTCTTACTAGTGAATATCAACTTGTATTCGCAAATATATAAAGGTTTATAACGTGTTTTACTACTAAAGCCGCTAGACTACTGAAGCTGATAAAATCTAAGCACAACTAACACTACACATAAAAAGACAATTTTATTTACAACTAAAAGATAGTGCATAATATACTTATAGTTAATTCTAACGCTTTTCTTATATAACTCTACCTAACTTTCAACATCATTGTACTCGAGCAGTTTAACAACGTATTAGAATAGAATTACTTAACATGAATCATAGGTTAAACAGGATCTAGATTATCCTACCCACCACGTACATGAGTTGTGGTGCCCCTGCTCTCTGCAGCGTGTATAGCGCGCTACAGCTGTTAGCTTACATCGAGATGCCCTGCATTTTAACGCCTTTTGCTCTCTAGCTACTGCTTAACACGCTGCTAAGCAATTATAACTACTTTTTTTTTATAGTTTTTAATGCTGCTTGCATTTTTAATGCCTTTTAAAAGGCAACTACTTTCTTAGTGAATTTTATAAGAAGAAAAGTTTTAGAAAACTAATTTCTAATAAATTATTATATATACTTTATAAGTTTTAAATTTTATTTAAATTTTACTACCTTTTACAGTTCTTAAAATTCTGCTAACGTACACTACAGGCAAGTTGCTTACACATCTAAGTTGCTTACTTTTACTACAACCCTACTAAACTATATTTTCTACACTAATGTAAGGCCGGATGTCCCAGAACGGGCTAGTATGGCCTCACCTGACCTGTTTGGAGGTCGTATGACCTGTGCTTCGTATATAATATGAATCCTGACAAGCGAGGCTTGGCAGCGATTCGTCTCTCTTACAATACACTCCTATCTTTCTCCGAAAGCTTGCTCTCAGTGCTATTCGTGCTATTTACCATCCCATCTTTACATTCGAATCGCTCACCACTCCTTACAACTAATGCATTCCCAATAACACTACTTAGATGTGCTAAGAGAATGTTAGATATTACTTATACTTTAGGCTTTTAAACAAGATGTAATACTTTTAAGTAATATGCGTTAGCTATATATAAAGTCTTTTAAAAGAAAATAAATAACTAATATACAAAATAACTTTTATAAGCTAATTCTACAGCTAACATATAAAAGCTAGGTAATAATAAAAAGTAAGTAATTATTAAGCATATACTTAAGCTATATGTGTAAGGATTTCCTTTTAGCTAGCAGCTATAGCTAATATAGCTAATTTTTTACACACTAAGCATAAACTAGTCTAGGACATTTATAATGTGTTATTTAGAGCTTAAAGTAAAGTTTTAAGTATAAGTATAGTTAGTAAATATCTAGTTTATTATAAAGCCTGTCTTATTAAAGTTATATGTGTTGTTATTCTAGATGCTATACTTAGCTTTAATATTCTTTATAAGGCTAAATTAGCTTTAAATTACTTTAGAATTTTTATAAAAAGGTTTTTTATAGTTACACTTACTCTTAAACTTTACTTTAAGCTTTAGATAATATTTTACTAACATACTAAGCTAGTTTATGCTAATATAGCCTACATTATGCTTAGCGTGTAAAGAATTAGCTATATTAGCTATAGCTACTAGCTAAAAGGAAAATCTTTATGCATATAGCTTAAGTATGTGCTTAATAATTAGCTGCTTCTTGTTATTACCTAGCCTTTATAAGTTAGTAGTAGAAATAGCTTATAAAAGTTATTTAGCATAACGTACCTAACAGGTTGGCCGGCCACACGGGTTGGCCGGCTACTTTTGCCAAGCCCCTACTAAAACCACCCTATTCTCTCGCAAAACAGCCCACTTTAGCCCTATATAGAGTAATACAACATAAGATATTATTTAGAGTCTACTTCTGCTACTTGCTTACATGTATATAAGTTATGCCTAGTCTAATTGCACTGCCTGCATTGCCTTTAACTTAGCTTACCTTTTTTAGCGTGTACCTGCGTCTTTAGCTTCTTTCTATTACTACGCGCTCTAAACTTCTTTAGAGTAGTTAGACAAGCTCTATTCTTAACTATTAAGGTCTTTTTTGCCTAAATCTGCTTTTTTTTATGCAATTTACATTATGTAGCAGCCTTATTTACTGCTTAAAGCTTTATAATCTTATAGCCTACTTTATTGCGTTAATGCCCTAGATAACTGTTGTCTACTTTTTATTACTTTACTATATTGCCTTTAGCTGTCTTTGTCTCTTTAAAGCTGTAATAACTGCTTTAGTTAATATCTAGCTTATTATAAAGCTTAACTTGTTAAAGTTATACCTGTCTTTATTCTAGATACTGTACTTAGCTTTTATGTTAGCTACTAGGCAAAACTAGCCCTAGATAACCTCTAGATCCTTATAAAGTGCTCTTTTATAATTATACTTGTAATTAAACTTTATTATAAACTTAGAGCAGTGCTTAACCTACATACTAGTCTAGTTTAAGCTAACCTGGCCTAGATTGCGCTCTGTAGGCAAGGAATTAGCTATATTAGCTACAGCTGTAAGCCTAGAGGGAAATCTGCGTGTAATAAGCTTAAGTATGTACTTAACAACTACTTTCTTCTTAAGCTTAGTTAGATTTCTTAATTTAGGCTAGCATTCTGCTTGTAAAGGCTGTCTAGCGCGTTAATTGCTTAGTGTTGTGTAAGAGACATTATAGATAGCTGCAGCGCGTTGCAAGGAGAGTTTTAAGTTTTATTTAAAAGCCTAAAGAGCAAGCTGTATCTAACGTTCTTTAAAAGATTTAATCTAGTGTTGTTGTTAAGGCATTATGTAGATAGGTAGAGTTTAGTGGGGGCTTAGCAAAAGTGGCCGGCCAACCCGTGTGGCCGGCCAACCTGTTAGGTACGTTATTAGTTATTTATTATTTTTTTTTAAAAGACTTTATATATAGCTGCAACATGTTACTTTAAGAATGTTACATTTTATTTAAAAGCTTAAAGTGTAAGCTATATCTAACATCTTTTTAGCACATTTAAGTAGTGTTGTTAGGAATACATTAGTGTAAAAAAAAGTAGTTTAGTAGAGTCTTAGCAAATGTAACTAACTTAGATGTGTAAGTAACTCGCCTGTAGTATACGTTACATGTAAAAAAGATAAAGAAGAAGCATTAAAATTAGATACAAGCATCTTGCATATAGATTGTCTAGTTAGTTGTAAATAAAATTATATTTTTATTTATAGTGTTAGTTACACTAAGACAGTTTATCTAGCTATAGTTTATGTTTATATATTTAATATTTATAATGTATATTTAAAACTATAGTAAAAAATAGCGGCTAAAAAATTAGTTTTTTAAAGCTAGCTACTAATAGAAGTAAAAGGCTAAATATTCTACTACTATTATATATTTATTAGTACAGCTGTATAGTTTAAAAAAATTAAATATTTCTGTTTAGTACTTAGAAAGATAGAATTGCTTACTAAGTAGAATTTCCTAACGTGTTTCACCACTCATCCGCTAGCCCCACCAAAATCGACGCGTCTCTATCAGCTAATATGCCTCTACCACCACCACAACAGCTCTAATTAGCGCAAAAAGAAGGCAGACTAGTTCTAGCTACCTTTATTCTCTAAAACTATAAAAATTTATTAGTTTATTACTTTTTAACCTTATATAATACGCCTTAATTAACGCTTTGTAATTACCTTATAGGCGCCCTCCTATAGGCTGCTGGTAATGTAAAGAAATAAAAGCTATTACTTGTTAAAAAGTAGTCTCTTATTTGCTAGATTCTAGTCCTTAATTAATAAGAGTTTCTAGCTTATATTATTAATATGCGTTAAATAGCAGACGTCCTGCTCTAAGCTTATAGCCAGGATCCCCTACCTAGGCCTGTAGGCAAGAACTAGGTATCACACTTTATTAATACTTAGGCAGAGCTCTAGATAAAGTAGGACAGAAAGCTGCACTTTTAGCGCACACTCTATTAGGATTTAGTTAAGTTTAAAGCCTAGTTTAAGCTTATAAATAACATATATTAAGTGTATAAAATACTAGATAATAATACTTATAATTTTAATAAAATAAGGTTTATAATAGGGGTTACTAGTTACATATATAAGGTTGTAACTAGCACTAATAGAGTTAGGCCAGCAGCTGCTATACAGCCTAGCAATTAAAAGTAGGTTATAATAATTAAGTGTATAAACACGTCTAGCGAGGCGCTCCGCCTACTTATTATCCTACTAGGCAAGCTACATTAAGCTAGCTAGTATTGCAATATCCCTAGTAACTAGACACTAATAGTAAGTAATAATAGCTGGATAACTAACTAGCTTAGTCTTTTCTAGCTTCAGCACTTTAATAATTAAACTACATTGCGTATAACTAAGGTCTATTACCTGCTTATAGTAGACAGCTATAGTAGCTATGCAACTCTTAAATTTAATTAATACTATGTAGAGCATAAGATTATTAGTCTTTATATGCTAGCTTATAGCTTCTACTTACTTCAGCCTTTAAATATTAGCTGCTTTACACTACTTAAGTAAGTGTATAAGTGTAAGGTGTTAAAGCTTACGTGTAATTATATTTTTTATGTTAATAAGTAAAATTTTCTTAGCGTCTATAAGCATATTAGGCCTACTTTATGTATAAAGTAAAGTATTAAGAGCAGGTTTTAAGCAATAGGTTTAGTCTTATACTACTCTACTTACATCTTATTATTACTTCTTATATTTAAGACGCCATCTTTACTACTATAAAAAGCAAATAAGACAACATGCTAGGCTGCAGAGACGCTTTATATAGTTGCCTAGCTTTAGTAGTAGGCTTAACTACTCTATAGCTGCTTTAGTTGTTAATTGTAGAGCTTTACAAGCTAGGCTCTTACTTAGCTTATTAAAAAATGTTAGATAGTAATATATTTTATAATTATTCTTATAAAGAAACACTAAGCTTTATTAGGTAAACTATTGCTAAAAGTAGAAGAGACAACAGCAACAGCAGTATATTGCTACAGGAGGGACGCTTACAGGCTAGGAAGGTTAGAGGCTGGCTGCAGAGGCAGATAGGGCGGTTGAGGTGGATGCGCAGGCTCAGGCATCGCAGGTCTGTCAGCGAGCACCACCAACCTGCTCAAAGTGCCACGTGCAAGGCTATAACAGAACGCAATGTAAAAGCAATTAGAAATATTTTATATATATATTTATATAGAATTGATTTAATTATTGTTTAGTTATCTGTTAAAAATGCGCGTTAATTTTAGTGGGGCTGGCGGATGAGTAGTGTTGGCGGATGAGTGGTGAAACACGTTAACGTGTTCTACTACTTATCTGCTACTACTAGTTATCTGCTAGCTCTAAAAACTACTAAAAACTATAAAAATTACACTTTAAAATCTTAACAAGAGCTAAGTAAAAACGTTTAAATTATTAATATTATCTTTTTATACCTTTTACATGACTTATATTAGAGCTTTAGAGTTTATACTTAAGCTATTGTTAATATATAACGACTTAGAGGCTAAAATAAGGCTAAAATCTAATATCTTAAGTATTATCATATAGGTTTCTTTAATACTTATATAGTGTACACTATAGAGGTAAAAAAACTATATTAAAAGCTTTAGGTTGTTTGTTTAAGGTGTTGTTAACATTTAAAAGTGTGATTCTTGCTATTTTTAGTAATTTTTAGCGCTAGCAGATGACTAGTGTTAGCAAATGAGTAGTGGAACACGTTATAGATTTTAAGTTAGCTAGATGAGTAGTTGTTGCGTTTCTAAAAAGTCAACCTCCTAGCTAGAACTGTAACACCTCAACAAACTCTCTTCTAGCCTAAGCAATATAACTTAGAGACAGATCTAACAAGGTAGCCTTTGTAATAGGCACACTGCCTAAATGCTCTTTGCTAAGCGTAGAAATTAAACACACTATGCTTAGGGATAATGCAATTCTATTAGTAGAGCAGGGGTGTAAAAATTTTTAAGCGCTAACTATCTACACTACGCTGCGAACTAGGCTTATAACTGTTGCGTTGCTAAAAGGTCAACCTTCTAGATAGCGTAGCAGAAGGATATATATAGGCGGATAATAGCATCCGACAGTAGTTTAGTAAGATTAGTAGTTTAGTTAGATTAGTAGTTTAGTTAGATTAGTAGTTTAGTTAGATTAGTAGTTTAGTTAGATTAGTAGTTTAGTTAGATTAGTAG
>NW_022985232.1:82883-86623 GCF_010093535.1 Lindgomyces ingoldianus | reverse complement strand
GTTTAGTTAGATTAGTAGTTTAGTTAGATTAGTAGTTTAGTTAGATTAGTAGTTTAGTTAGATTAGTAGTTTAGTTAGATTAGTAGTTTAGTTAGGTTAGTAGGTTAATTAGATTAGTAGTTTAGACAGAGTAGTAGTAGACTATATTATATATAAATTTACATTTTGTAAACACTTTAGAAATTAATTTAGCAGTTTTTAAAAGGCTTAGAAGTTTTGTTTATTCTAAAACTAGTGCTAATGTAAAATTACCTGCGGGGCAGCTAGCTTAGACTTGCTACATCAGATACGTATATTAGATATCACATCTGCTTATCTAATATAACATGTGATATAATATTAGATATTGTATTAAATTAACTTTACTATATTATATATTACATTAGATATCACTATATATGCTGTAATTAGATAGTGCCTAAGCTAACAGTAGACTTTACAAAGCTTACTATAATGCTGCTAGAACCTAACTATCCTAATTATGTTCTTATTACCCTATATAATGCTTTTGTTGCTAGAGTAGTCTTTATAAGTACAGTCGCCTACCAAAAGTGATTGGCCACTTTAGCGAGAGGCCTAGGCCACCCTACAATGCTTTAATTTTAATTAATTGTAACTTAATTAAATTACTACCTTTTTTAATAGTTACAAAAGCAAATAAAACCTCGCGCAAAGAGCTACCTAAGTCTACTATTAATACAATATAGCAATTCCACCTCTACAGCGTGAGCGCTGGCAAAATTTTAAGTTATCTTAGCATTTCTAAGTTGACAGTTACATATAACATCCGCCAGCTGCGCAAGCAGCCCTAGCCTATCTATACAAAAGCCTTGCGTACAGGCTAGCCTCTAATGCTTAACAAATGCGCTAAGAGGCATTTAATTTACTAAGTAGTAAATAATCTCTTTGCTATACTCTAGACTATTACAACACTGTCTAAGACTTACTGCTGCATCTATGCTAGTACTGTAAAGAGATACCTTGCAAAACATAAGTACTACGCCTTCTGTCTGCGTTACAAGCCTTAGCCTTTAGCTATACATAAAGAAAAACAACTTTGCTTTGCTTAAATTTATTAATATAACAAAAGCAGTAATGTGGCTTGCGTAGCCTATTATAATAAAGCAACATTTAAAGTTAGCTTAGACACTAGACCTCTATATGTACATTAGCAGCATAGAAAAGCGTACAAGAGTTAGTACCTAAAGCCTATATTTAATTCTAGAAGGACTACAGTCTCTATATTTAGTGTAATCTCTTTTAATTTTAAATTAAAGCTGTTTATTAACAAGAAAGGTAAGCAGAACAATGCTAGTAAATACTGCTAGATTCTGCACAACGTTAGCATCCTATTCTATAAGCAGCTTACAGAGAAACGCGGTATTAGCATATAGATACAGGATGGAGCCCCTATTTATACTGCAAAGGCTACCTAAAAGTATATAGACAACTATAGCATAATACAGGTAGATTAGCCTCTATAAAGTCCTAATTTAAACCTAATTAAGAACCTCTAGCAGATTATAAAGCTCTGCATCTTAAAGCAACAAGAATATATTACCACTTGTAAGCAGATAGTAGATATCCTTAAAGAGGAATAGGCAAAGATTACACTAGCTAATTATAGGAAGAGTATCCTAAGCTAGTTAAAGCGCATAAAGGAAGTTATCTAAAACAAAGGCAGGTTAACTCACTATTAATTAACTATAACGCTAGAAGATAGGCCTTAACACAGGCTTCTTATAGAACTAAAAATCTTTTAATTTAGGTAGCAATTAGTTGAGTAACCTCTTTCCTAAATGGGCTGACTATACCTCTGCAGAGCTTGGATCGTTGAGTGGCTAATGACTTTTGGTAGGCGACTGTACATAATACCTTGTAGCTTTTACTTTCTTATATTACTTTTAACATACACTTTTAATTAACTTACCTTTAGTAAGGCTAGCTAAGCGCTTTAAGTTGCTGTGTTAAAGGCTCTATAGTATATTAATGCCTACATTACCCTTAGGCTAATAGTAAACATAATAATGTAAAATATTACTGTTAGATTAAAGCACTGTTTCTAGGCTTCCTAAGATGAATGATGGGTTTGGATATGATGTATGGGATGATTGATTGATTGTGTTGATTTATCGATCCTTTTTCTGCTCTACTCGTGTTGCTCGGCTTTTGTTTTTTCCGATCCGAGTCCCTCGCGCACTTGCCCTATGCGCGACCAGCTTGCAACATGCTGCAATTTGCTGCAACATGCTGCAAAATGCTGCAAAATGCTGCAAAATGCTGCAATTTGCTGCAACATGCTGCAATTTGCTGCAACATGCTGCAATTTGCAGCAACATACTGTTCGAGCTTATTGCTCGTACTATGTAGCAGCTTTCGTCAAGCGTTCCTCCTGTCTTGACAGTAGGTGCGCATATCTAACAATTACACATATAAAGCTTATCTAGAGCAGTGTACTAGAAGTAATATTATTAACACTATTATAAGATTATTAATAGCATTAGCTGCTATGCATAAAAAAGGCTAAATTAAGGCATATTTTTCTACACACCCTTTTAATAGCTTGCTGCGGCGCGTGTTTAATTATAGTTACTATGTTAACGCTATTATTAGCCTAATAGCACGCTAAAGACTATTATTTTATAGCATAAAGTAAAATAAGTTATAGAACTTAATACTAGTAGCTAACTTTGCTATTAAAAATATACTTACTAGTACATAAAGTGCTATAATATATGTTCTTATAGTAACTTTTAACTTATATTATCTATAGCTTAAGGCTAGGCTTAAAAGAATAGTTTTAAAGGTGCATATATCTTTAGACCTATAAATGTTGCTGCACTATTATAGCATACTAGTAATCTATGCAAGATAAGCTAATAAAAATTATAAATATTAAAAAATTACTATTAGTGCTGCTTAAGTATTATTATAGCTGTAGTAGTAAATATTAAGCATTACTAATACTATAAACTTTTTACTTTTATGTAATTACATAATATGTTAGATATTATACTTTAGATAATGTAATATTAAATAATACTTACTTAGCGCACCTAGCTGCTAGCCTGCAAGCAGAGCATAGTGTAGGTATAGTTATAAAAAATACTAGTTATTAACTTTTACTAACAGCAGTAGGTTAGCTTTAACTCTAAACATTACTATATTTATTATATAGCGTATATTATTAATCTTTTACTTTAGGCCTACCTAATTGCTTTATTAAAAGAGGTATTAATTATAGTGCTTAATGCTATTAGTAACACCCTAAGTAACTTACTATTTAAGTAATTCTATAATACATTACAGTAGTAGCCTGAGTAGGTAAGTAATAGTACATATTAGACTTTATAGTAGCTATGTAGTAGGACCTGTAATCTACTTGAGCACTTTAAGAGCTAGTAGCATATTACGCTGCTATGTAAGGTCTATAATATTGCTGTCTAGCTGCGCAGCTTAACTCTACGTAGTAATAAGTAGAACTACTAGGTCTAGCTACACCTAAGCATTAATAATATAATATAATAGAACTTATAGTATAAGCTACTAAATAACCTGCTATATAAGTAGTAAGCTATTAAGTAGTTCTTACTTAATTATAATACTACTATAAGTAATAATCTACTTATAGCTTTTAATTAAAAGTTTATAGCTAAGATATATAAATTTATTTATTTTTTATAGCTATAACACAGTACACTAAAGGTGCTAATTCTACACTATTATAATTACTACTTATT
>NW_022985232.1:58414-82258 GCF_010093535.1 Lindgomyces ingoldianus | reverse complement strand
TGTGTAATTTAGTTAGGCAAGTATAGCAACACCTAGCTATTAACACCTACGCTACTATAAAGTAACATATTATAAAGACTTTATACGCTTATAAATAAGCTAAATCTTTTAATTAAAAAGATTACTATTACTAGTATAATAGTAGCTAATGTAAATAGATTTAATAGCTTTTTTAATGCACAGCTTATATTAATATTAAGCTTAGCTTTAGCCTAGTAGTGTTATAGTAATTAGCTATAAGCTTACTTATATTTATTATATATAGCTATTTATATCTTGTTCATAGCTTTTAAGTTTTTTTAATGCAGAATTAGTGTTTTTAAGTAGTAAGCACACTCTTACATATAACTATAAGTATATAAGCTGCAATAACCTAAAGTGTGTTAAGTGTGTAAGGAACTAGATACGCAAGAGCATTATTACCCCTTGTCACAGTATCCTCCCCGGATCCTAGACATAACTGTATTAGACGCGTGCTAGAGTATTATTAGTGCACGTCTAACACAAACACAACATAACATAGACATAAACTTAAGCATAAACTGCCTTAACACTAACTAAACCTAAAACAGGCTTAATTTATACCTAAAGCGCTTAGACTTTTAAGCTAAGTATTTAATTACTAATTTTCTTCTAAACCTTTTTATTTCTTACATAACATCTTGTACCTACTATAATACTTTACATAGTAATTAAACTAGACTTTTATAAAGCTTTATAACCTTACTTATGCATAATTATAACATTACATTATGTTAAAACTTTAGCTAAGAATAGCCTCTAAATTTAATTTAATAAGCTTAGTACTTATATAACTTTAAGCTATTAAAGTAAGCTAAAAAGCTTTCTAAAAAGCGCTTACTTTATAAAAAAGCTGCTATGTTATAAGCTTTAAAGCTTTTTAAAAAGACTTTAAAAAATAGCTTTACATTATTAAGTAGTTTATTTCTGCCTTAACTTTTATTATAGTAGTAGGAACTAAAAACTTACTAGCCTTAAAGCCTACTTAGAAGTCTAGAGATAGCTTAACTCTTTTCTGCCTAACACTACTTACAACTTATAACTTTTTTAATCTAGTAATAAAATCTAACTAACTCCCTAATCCCCTACTATTTAATAAAAAACAAAAAGACCTACCTTTTTTTTTATATAAACTCTAATATAAACTTAAAAGAAATATAGACTAATTTCTTTTTAAACACTTTTAGTTACTATATGCTTACTTTTAACTTAACTATAACATAACAGCTTTAATTAACTTACTAATAAATAAAAATATTATTAACTTAAATTAATTTATAGTATTTCTATAAGTAACTTATAAAGACTTAAATAAAAAGTTAACAGCTTTAAGTTACCTAAACACTTTATAATAATAAAAAAAAAGCTTTAATTTACACTTTACTAAGTTCTACTAACTTACATTTAATATAGGCTTAAATAAGATAGGTCTAATTACAGCTTTATATAACTCCCTCTTAACTAAACTGTAACGCGCTATAGTAGAAAAACCTCTTCTAAATAACCTTAACATGTATGTAAACCTAATTACTACCTATAATAATAACATAAGGTTTCTTCCTGTATAAGCTCTAATACACTCTTAAACTAGCGCAGTTACAAATAAGAACTTTAATGTAATAAAAATTAATTTAAATTATGCTCTAGTTAGTTCTAAAAAGTGTAAAAATTACAAAAAAAAAAGTTAATGCTTTAAGTGTAGTAAGCATAGTTATATTTTTTAAAACTGCTTTATTCTTTTTTTTTAAGTTTATATAAGTAGTGTAGCTAGCACTTATTAAAAATTTTTACTATTTTAATTTTATTTTTGTAAAAGCTTTAACTTATATTTAAGCTTTAATCCTTTTTGCTACTCTTAATGTAGCTGCAGCTATAGCAGTAAAAGCCTGTAAAAAGGCTTGTTTTAGGGCTAAGTTGCCCTCTAAGACTAATTTAACACTAGATCTTTACTAACTTATAGGCTAAGTCCCCTACTAATAACTAAAAGTACTAAGTTAATATTTTTATATATTTATAATAAAGAACTATATTAGCCTTAATATAAGCTCTTATTAACTTAAAAGTAAACAGCATAGGTTATATTAATAAAGAACTAGCATGTAAACTAAATTTTTAATTAACACTACTTACCTAAATAATTTACCTAACTAGATTTAATAGAAAATAACTTAAAAAAGGTTTTATTTTTTGTACTATAACTATTATAATTACCTACTAACACTATAAAAAGTAGATTAAGCTCTATGTAATAAACATAGGATGTTATAACCTAATTCTAAAATAACTATAGCTATATTAGCATAAAGTTGCCTTTAATTACTAAGAGTAAGTTTTAAACTTTAACTTTTTTTAATACTAAAACATATGCTTACACTTACACCTAAATAACACCTAAGTAGCACTTAATATAAAAGGTCTCTAGACTTACTTTCTAATAACTTAAAAAAAAACTACTTAAGTAAGGCTAATAAGCTAGGCCTTTTACTAAAATAAGCTATATAAAATAATTTAATAACTACTTAAACTTAAAAAAAAAAAGCTTTTATAAAATTTTTACTTACTTAATTTAGACATAAACTAGAACTTAAACAGCAAATAAACATCTGCTACATAAAACCTACTTTATTTATAACTCTAGCTTAATAACTAGATTATAAAATCTACGCAGTTATAATTTCTAATATAGACTAAGCTTTAGCTCTCTAAAAATGCACTAACTTAAGAATAATAGTCTTTTAAGACTACTATAACTTGTTATATGTTTTTTTAAGACAAGTCTAATAAGCTTTTAATATAATATTTATATAATTACTAGATAACTTTTAAGCCTAGTAAATAACCTAATTATAGGCTACTATATAAAATGTTACTAAATAAATTAAAAGTGCTCTAAAAATACTTTAATAAGAACTTAAAAAAAAGGTTTATTTAAGCTAGCTTCTTACTAGTAGTGTTACTTATACTATTTATAAAGAAACTTAAAGGTAGGCTTTAATTCTATATTAACTACTAAGAACTAAATACTATTACTATTAAAAACTAATACTTAATTTCTTTTTTATAGAAAACTCTAAGCTAACTAAGTAAAGTAAAGTATTTTATAAAGTTAAATATTATTACTACCTTTAATAAGCTAAGAATAGTAAAGGGTAATAAGTAGCTAATAGTGTTTTAGACCTAATATAGACTATTTAAGTACTTAGTAATGCCCTTTAGCTTAGCTAACACGCCTAGTACTTTTTAACATTTTGTAAATAACTTACTCTAACCCTACCTAGACATGTTCTATACTATGTATATTAATAATATTCTAATCTATAGTAATAGCTTTTTAAAGCATAAATAGCATGTACACCTAGTGCTAAAAGCTATAGAAGAAGCAGGTCTATAACTTAACATAGACAAATGTAAGTTCTACTAATTAAAGGTTACATATTTAAAATATGTAATTTTTATAAATAGCATCTAAATAGACTTTATTAAGGTTTAGACTATGCTAAATTAGCAATACTTAAAAAACATAAAGAACATTTAAGTTTTTATAAAATTTACTAACTTTTACTAATAATTTATTAACAACTTTTTATAGTAAGTAAGCCTTATAATTACACTTACTAAAAAAAAAATTTAATTTAACTTTAACTTAAATTACTAATAGTTTTTTAACTAGCTAAAAAAAGCTTTTACTAAAGCTCTAATACTCTACTACTTTAACTTTAAACTACTAATACTTATAGAAGCTAATGCCTTAGACTATGTAGTAGCAGAAGTTCTTTTCTAGACTAAGCTAGATAAGACTATTAGGCCTATTACATACTTTTTAAAAAGAATAAGTTTTGTAGAAGGTAATTATAAGATTTATAATAAAAAATTACTTACTATAGTACACTACTTTAAATAATAGCAACCTAAACTAGAAAGTGCAGCGCATTTAATATAAGTCTTATTTAACTATAAGAACTTATAGTACTTTGTAACTATAAAATAACTTAGCTACTAATAAGCTTGTTAGTCTAAATACTTATTTTATTTTAATTTTAAAATTACTTATTATTTTAGTTAAAATAAAGAGAAACTAGATGCTTTTATAAAGCAATCTTAAAACATTTTTGCTTAAAAAGAAGTGTAAAAAGCTTAACACTAAACTCTACTTTAACTTAAGCTATTTTTAGACTTTAACTTAAAAAAAATAAATTAGATAATTAATTAAATTATTACTAATAAGTATTTAAATAATAAATTTATCTAAAAAACTTTAGACCTGCTTTAAAATAGTGCTAGTTAGTTAAAAAAGGTAACACTAGCTAACTATAAAAACTAAAATAGTAAGCTATATTACTATAACTAACTTATAATTTTTAATTTTAATAAACTAAGAATTAAACTACTTTAAATTATACACAACTTACTTGTTAGAGGACACTTAGGCAGAGGAAAGACTCTTAACCTACTACAGAGAGAGTACTACTAGCCCTGCATGTTCTATACTGTACGCTAATATGTATTATGTTGCTATACTTACTATAAAGTAAAGGCCTCTTAAAAAAGGTATAATAGCCTACTTAAACTACTTTTAATCTCTAAATAAGCTTAAAAAGACATATTAATTAACTTTATTATAAACCTACTCTTATTTAAAAAGTATATAAATATTATAGTAATTATTAATTACTTAACTAAGTATTAACACTTAATACTATGTTCCTCTATAACTGCCTCTAATATAGCCTAGTTATTCTACTAATATGTATAAGTTTACTATAGCCTGCCTAACATAATTATATTAAATAGAGGTACATAGTTTGTTTTAGCTTTTTAAAACAAACTTTATAAATAGCTTTAAATTATCCTCTATCTATAGCTTTTTACTTAAAGACTAATAGCTAAACTAAGAATATAAACACTGTAATAAAATAAGTTTTATAAGTGTACATAAACTACTAGTAAGATAACTAGGTAAAATAGTTAGCTATAGCATAGTTTAAAGCTAATAACATAATATTTAAATAAACATAAGTATCTTTATTTTTAGTAAACTATAGATACTACTTTTAAATAGAATTTAAACTACTTTTAAATACCTTCTAACTAACTTTTTAATTTATATAAGTAATAAATGTAAATAAACTTATTAATAAAATTTAAAATATATCTAAATATGTTTATAAAAAGCTTACATAGGCTTAAGCTTTTTAATAAGAGTATATAAACTAATTCTAAACTCTTGCCTCTGCGTATGCAGCTAGTAAGAAGGTCTAGCTAGACACTAGAAATATTTAAATAAACTAATAATTAAAGAAACTTAATTAAAAGAACTTTAGCCTTTTTATAGTAGCTTATATAGTTTTATTATATGCTTACTAATTAATCCTACTTAACAGCATAAAGATACACCCTGTGTTCTATGTATTATTGCTGCGCTAAGTAGCCTCTAAATCTAACTATCTACCTAAATAGCTAAACCTACTACTTAAACTTATTATTATAAATAATAAACTAGAATATGTTATAAAAGATGTTAAATAAATCTAGTTTAATAAAAAAAAACATATTTATAAATACTTTATAAAATAAACTAGATATAATAAACTGTTGTAGGAACCTGTAAAAGCTCTATAAAAAAACTCTGCAGTAACCTAATTTTACGCTTAATATGTATTTAAACTAAACTTATACTCTAATAAAAATAACTTAATGCTAGAACTACTAATGTAAAGGATTCTCTTTCTAATAAAGAGGGAGGTACTGTTATAGTATCCTCTCTAGATCCTAGACATAACTGTATTAGACGTGTACTAGAGTATTATTAGTGCATGTCTAACATAAATATAACATAACATAGATATAAACTTAAGCATAAACTGCCTTAACACTAACTAAACTTAAAATAGGCTTAATTTATACTTAAAGTGTTTAGACTTTTAAGCTAAGTATTTAATTACTAATTTTTTTCTAAACCTTTCTATTCCTTACACAACGTCTTGTACCTACTATAATACCTCACGTAGTAATTGAACTAGACCTCCGTGAAGCTCTATAACCTTACTCGTGCACAATCGTGACACCCCTCTAGTAAGCAGCAGTATAGGTGTTGTAAAGCCTCTAGAGAGCAACTATAGCATTAAAGAGAGTGTAGATTTATAATATTACTAATTAATTAATAATAACTTTTACTATTTAGCTACTAGTGTAGTTACATGTTTAACGCTATATGCAATACAATATGCAATACGCGATATCTAATATTATATCACATGCTGGCTAGCTATATCAGATATCGCATGTAGAAGCCTTATCGGATATGATATCCGATCTGGCAAGTCTGGGATGGCTTATTAGATTAGTCGGAGGCGTTCATGCTTGAGAGCTTGCTCGAGCCGAGGCACGGTCTTGTGACTGCCTGCCGAGCTCGCCGAGCAGCTTCGTTACAAGAAGCGACCTTCTGGCCTTGAGACATATCTAAATTACGTACAAATTCTAAACTCAAGACTGTTTCCCATTGGAAAAAGGTTATCATACGTGCGTAAGAGAAATTAGCTGCGCCACAATCTCCCGGTTAAGTTTGGGCACTCCTAGACTCTTAGTAATGTACTAATTTTAAGTCAGGCTCTAGCGTAAATATTTGCAGTCCCATTTACTCTGCATCTCGGGAGAAACGGATCGCCCTATGTTTATCGGCACTTCTATTTCTACTTCCCCAATTCTATCGCAATAATGTTCAAGTCCGGCCTCGTCCTGGCCATGGCAGTGAATGCTATCTTCGCGCACCCTCAGAACACTCTTCTAGAGCGAGACAGTACAGCTACATCCATTGTTACCCCTACCTCGATTAAGGCTACAGAAATGGCTACAACCAGCATGGCATCATTTGACTATCATTTGTATTCGTCTCAGATCTCCTGTCTTTTCGCGACACCTTACATGAATTGCCTAAGTAGTGGACTCGAAAAAGTTACCTACAACGCTATTCCAAACCCAAGCGAGCTTTGGAAATTGGCATGCTCAACCAAATCAGTTCAATATGCGTACGTCTAGATGTTCGACATTTATTTCTCATACGTAGCTTGGCACTATTTGCTAACAGCTAGACAGTTGCGACCCTATCTGTTCTGTAACTCTGAATTCCGACTCAAGCGATTTCCTATTTCATACCTGCACGTCTTACTTTGAGATCAAGACTGGCTTTATTTCTCCCACTGCTGTTGCTAGCACGACCATCGGACCCAACACCAGCACCTCGGCCATTCCAAGCGCCGGGCGGGGCACGAGTTCCTTAACGATGGTCAGCAGCTCACCTAAGACCAGTGCATCTACTGCAACTGCCAACGCTATATCCAGGGCTGGTGTAGCTCCTTTTGTTATGCAGACTGCAGTTGCAGCCGTTGCAGCTGTGGCAGGTGTATTGGGGGTAATAGTGTAAAGCGCGCGCTTAATGCTGGAGTTTCCTCACGTGATCTTATTTTGTTCACTTCTTACCTTCCCTTTTTACGGTCTTTCCTCTGTACTAAGCTCTAATTATTCTAAGGATTCCGCTTTCTTTTATACAGTCTGTAATTAGCCTAGAGCGTCTCTAGGCTTCTTAGACTATTCACTCCTCTTATTAAACACTATTATATTTGCAGTTACAGAATTCTCAAAGCTCGAGTCCCCAACACTACTTCCGCCTGCTGCCTAAGCTAGTGGTAGCCTTGGGTCACATAACAGGCTTACTTAGTACCACGTAAGCTTGTAGTTACCCTTCTTTAGCAATCAATCTCGTTTGTTATGCCTCTAGTGCTCTTATAAGCTTCACACATTATAGACGCGGATGAGTAACATAAATAGAGTGTACAATAACAGAAACAGGCTGAACTTGCTTTTCTGCTTAAGAAAAACATTTTAGGAATTGCCATCCTTCTTCAAGATAGTTTCACTGCGGCTGTTTTCTATTTTAATGGGAGAATTTGCTTAAAGCTGCTGATGGGCAAAATTATTCTTGTATCACGTAACAGCTTCTATTTTCTCGCCAAGTCTACACAGCCCATTCGAAACTAAAGCTCCTCGCGATCGCTTGTATCGCTACCTTCTTAGCACGCGTGATGCTCATTTAATTTATCGAGAAAAGAAAAGAATTCGCCGAATTCGCACTTAGCATCGCCACGCCACCCGAAACACCTACTAATAAATGACTATATAAGCCCAGATTTCTCACTTTTATTTCGTACGTGCGCAAAGAACGGAAAAACAGCAATTTCCGAGCCGCAATGATGGGGAACCGCTATTCAAGGCCAAGTCCACCCCTCGTTCTTGAAACTTGTGTAACCCTCTTGTCATTCGCTACCCTTCCCCTCGCAGTCTATTACGCCTCGGAAATCTACCGCGCACCAGCAAATCCCCATCCGTCAGTGACATGGTGGAAAACGGGCGGAGGAACGCTTTATGGCGGTCCACCTGCCATAACTCTCCTCCTTTCTATCACAACCGCGTCCCAATATCAGAAAAGAGAGATACCATACGTCTACGCAATCGTATTCTCTACTGTTATGCTCGCGGGGTGGCTTGTAACATTCATATTTTGGTTTCAATGCCATTTGGATAAGTGGGATATCACCGACCAGTTTTGCTATCAACGGTTACTCCAGTCTGGAACAGCAGAGCAGACGTACAGAAATGTTTCGCAAGCGGTTGGAATTGCAACGATTGCGTGTGGCGCGCTTAATGCCTTGCTCTATGTTATATACGTAATTGTCGTGGCGATTGATTTTTTTCAGGATTCTGCAAGTTCTTATTTAGTAGGGTCTTCGTCGAAATATTTTGGAGGGATAGGATCCACTGCTGGAGGAGGCAATGGTGGACAGAGGAGAGCTGGAGGTAATTGGGGAGCAGCTGATCTGGGGACAGATGAGGGGGGAGGTGGTGGAGACGCAAGCGGTGGGGGAGGGGGAGATGGTGGAGACGGCGGATAATAATGTGGAGAGTATGGTGACGTAACTATTTGACATGAACATAAGCAACTAGAGGGTTTTAGGAATCAAGATAATTTCAAGTGAGGAGCGAGATTGGACAGAGGCCATGGACACGATGATCCCAATAAAGTACTATGTGGTGGGGATCAGGTCCAGGTCGGCTCGTTGACGGTTTCATGCGACAAAGCGAAAATCAAAAGCTTAGTCGCATTCCATCCGTATAACACCTACTAACGCTAACGCCCACATACCTAAGCCTCAATTGATGCCCCAGTAAGAATAATAATTGCCACAGTAAACAGGGACATGCCTCAGGCTCCCCCTAGAGACCATTATCTCACGAGCCAGACGCTCCTCCTACGGCGGACTGTTAACAGGTGAAGGGACAAACTTCAATAGTACTCTGCTAACTATAGCAGATATTAAAATAATGTTCTTTTCTT
Source organism: Lindgomyces ingoldianus (assembly GCF_010093535.1). Taxonomy (NCBI): domain Eukaryota; kingdom Fungi; phylum Ascomycota; class Dothideomycetes; order Pleosporales; family Lindgomycetaceae; genus Lindgomyces; species Lindgomyces ingoldianus. The sequence goes on along the minus strand of NW_022985232.1, from coordinate 72,849 downwards.
TACTAGATCTAACTAATATGCATTTCTGTAATAAGTTATAGAGTTTTTAGTGCAAAATACTAGGTTACATGCTAGCGCGCCTACCTTGTACAAAGTAAGACTATAGTGTTTATACACTAACAAGTAAAACTAGCTAGTTCTTAAACTATGTTAGCAACGCACAGGCTTAATTAATATTTCTTATACTAAACTACTCTTATACTTAAACTAACCTACTTTACTTCTTAACTTAATTTATAAGACTTTATACTTTTTTTTTTAGCTCTTTTTATACATTTTCTATATTACTGTTTTTACAAATACTAGTTTATTTAAATAGTAATAAAAACAAAGATTTTTAAAATAGATGTTTATATTTATAACCATTATATTTTACCATAGTAGACGTTTAATATAATAATATAACTATTCTTTTATTTTTTAACTAGTATAGTAAATTATTATATAAGTAAACTAGTAGCATGTAACTTAAAAGGATTGAAAGAGCTTAATCTTAACTTAAAAAAAGTTAAACCCGCTTAAAATAGCTATCTAAGATTCTCTACATCTGCTACTTAATGCTTTAAAGCTTAAACTATTGCTTAACGTAATTAGAAGATTTTTTATTACTAGTAGTAGTTCTATTCTAAGGTTTAGTAAAGCGCTAAACAATTAAAAGAGCTTTAATACTCTAAGAGAACAATAGTAAAAGCTCTAGCTACTATTTTATCTGCATTTACTAGTCTATAGATTGTTGTTAGAGCTTTTTTTTAAATGCTTATGTGCTAGTAAATATCTTACCTATTTTTTCTTAAAAGGGTTTACTTAAGCCTTAGTGCGCTCTTTAGTTATATATGTAAGGTTAGAACTATATAGCTAGGTTGCTATCTAGTTATAGTTTTATCTACTATATTATTTCTTTATTTAATTAAGATGCACGTTTATTATAGTTTATAAAGAGAATGTAATATGTAAAGAAAAGTTATAAATCTTAGAAATTTCTAGTAAATAGTTTAAAAGAGCTAAGTGCATAGCTTGTTCTATTACTATAGTGTTTTTGTAAAGTATAATATTTTGCATAGTAGGTAGCTCTATCTATAGTTTGTTAATCTGTTTTATTAGTTTGTTCTTATTCTAAGTTAGCTTAGAAAAGGTACTGCCTAAAGAGTTTACTCCCTCTATTTAAACAATAAAAAGGGGGGTTAGAAGATTTATACTAAGAAAGAGAGTAGTAATTAATATTATAATACTTACTTTATAATCCTGTCACGTAGTACTTAGGCTAGATGTAGGGTATACACTATGGTGTACTATAGCGAGAAATATAGGGTCGGCTGGAACGTTAGGTGTACAGTCTGTCGTACCTGCGTGATAGGGGTAGATAGTGATAGCCTTATAGTTTGCCTTGCTCACAGTATAGAGATTAGAGGCAACGCTTAATAAGAGAGTATAGACCCTATTATAGTGCTGTTAGAAGCGTGCTATACTACTTACGTCTATTATAAGAGGGAATAGAGAACTTTAATTACAGTCTTCCTAAGAATAGTTAAGATTAAGAATATATACTAGAGGTTGCGCGCACTTATTCTTAGTGCGCGCACTGCCTGAACTTCTTAACCTGCCTGCAACTGTGCGGCTTATCTCCGCGTGTTCTGTTCTGGTCCTCGATGAACATTTCCTACCATTGGTCCACGGGCCAATGCTTCTGTTCCGGACACTCGTTTACAGTCCTAATAGAGAACGTAACAATTATAGTAAGAAGAGATAATAGGTTTTTAAGAAACTAAATGAAAAAGGCTTACTACTATAAAAACCTAAGTATAAGTTTTTTTAATATAAAAAATAAAGTATCTAGGCTTTATTATTTTAAAATAGAGATGTAAAATAGAGCTAAAAAAGATTAGAACTATAATAACATAGCGTAAAGGAATGAAAGTAAAAGATGTATAAGAATTTATAAAACTAATAAGAAATTTAGAACACTTTATACTAGAATATTTGAAAAAGGCACGACTATTAATAAAAGCTACTAAGAAAGGCTTTATGTTTAGATACACACTAGAGATGCAACAAATAATAGATATAATTAAGATTAATATTACAAAAGCCTTAGTAATAGCTACGTGTAACCTAAATAAGAAATTAGCGGTTTATACTAATACATTAAATTATGCTAAAGCAGTAACACATTATTAAAAAGAAAGAAAATAATAAATACTTATTATATAAAATACTACAACAGTTTATAAATTATCTGTACAAGGGGAGTTTGCTTAGAGTACGCTGTTATTTCACGCTTAAAAATCCTTCGCAGGAAATTATTTTATTATATACACTACAGGCAAGTTACTTATACACCTAAGTTACTTACTTTTACTAAGACTACACTATACAACTCTTCTTACACTAATGCATTTCTAATAACACTACTTAGATGTGTTAAAGGAATGTTAGATATAGCTTACACTCTAGGCTTTTAAATAAGACATAACACTTTTTAAGTAACACACTATAGCTATTTATAAAGTCTTTTAAAAACAAGTAACTAATGCGCTAGACAATATTTTTAAGCTAATTATATAGCTAACTTATAAAAGCTAGATAATAATAAAGAGTAGGTAATTATTAAGCACATACTAAAGCTAGATGCGCAAGAATTTCCCCTTCAGCTAGTAGCTATAGCTAATATAGCTAATTCTCTACACGCTAAGGATAATCTAGGCTATGTTAGCATAAACTAGCTTAGTATGTTTGTTAAGTGTTGTTTAGAGCTTAAAGTAAAGTTTAAGTGTAAGTATAACTATAAAAAAGCTTTTAATAAGAATCTTATAGTAATTTAAAGCTAGTTTAACTATATAAAGATTATTAAAAAGAAGTATAGTATCTAAGATAACAACATGCACAACTTTAATAAGATAGAGTTTACAATCGGCTAGATATCTACTAGACTAGTTGTTATAGGTTTAGAGAGATAAGAACAGCTGTCTAGGGTATTAGTGCTAAATAGTAGGCTATTTTACTCTTTATTATTTTCTAAGTTAGCAATTACTTTTTAAACTAGTATAAGAAGAAAAAGCTACTTTAGAATTAGGTTATTATATTCTTTAAGCGCAGTTAGAATACTAATTAGCTTAGTCTAGACTAGTTAAAGCGCTTTAATGTGTATATAGTATATATAAAGAAGTGTACTGTTAGCAGCTACTGTCTGCTAGTTATTAACAGCTATAAAGGCTATAACTTACTGTTTTTTAAGTAAAATCTAAGAAGGGTTTTAAAGCTCTAGATTCGTTCCTTTTAACTTATAATAAGTTAAAATAAGCCTTAATGTAAAGTTGCGCACTTTATTACTACTACTTTTTATATATAATAAGCTCTAGTAGTTGTAAACTCTATATAACACTCTAGAACTTAAGTTATAATTAATCTTTATACAAATACAAATTAAGAAGCATATAAATAGTTTACTAACTTCTATAGTTAAGGCATTTAAAAATGTCTTAAAAAGGGTAGTAATAATTATGTATAAGCTAGTTTAAGTATAACAGGAACTTACTAAGCTTTAAGCAGCTAATAAAGCAGCGACACAACATAAATTATATAAAAAAAGCAAATTAAAGAAAAAAAGCCTTTAATAATTTAGAAAGCCTGCGCTTAACAGCTCTAAAAGAGTTTAGAGCGCGCAGTAACAAGAAGAAGGCAAAGAAGCAGGTGTAAGCTAAAGTAGGTAAGTTATCCTAAAGGCGCTGCAGATAGTGCAATTAGACTAAGCATAGCGCGCAAATATATAAGCAAGAAGTAGAAGTAGTATCTAAATAATATTCTAGGCTATACTATACTATACATTGCTAGAGCAGGTTGTTATAGTATAGTCTTAGTAAAAGTAAGCAACTTAGGTGTGTAAGCAATTTGCCTATAGTGCACATTATTATAAGTAGCCTTTATAAGAAAACTGTAACAGTAACAGTTAGCGCATTAAAGTAGGCTATTTAAGTTAAAGAATAATTACAGCATAATGCTTAGTAAAGTAGTATTAGATAGGTAATAGACGCATAATAACAACATTTAACTCTAGCACGTAACTAATTACAACCTGTGTAAGGCTAAGATGGCGCTTACATGCAACAGGTATATATACTATTCTGTAACGTACTTTAGACTTGCCAGATCGGATATTATATCCGATAAGGCTTCTACATGCGATATCCAATATAGCCAGCCAGCATGTGATATGATATTAGATATCGCGTATCACATGTTGTATTGCATATAGCGTTAAACACGTGACCACGCTAGTCGCTAAATAGTAGAGGTTATTATAAATTAATTAGTAATATTTTAAATCTACACTCTTTTTAATGCTATAGTTGCTCTCTAGAGGCTTTATAACATCTATACTACTGCTTACTAAAGAAGTGATGATGCCCTTATGTATCTAGTTCCCTACACACTTAACACGCTCTAGGTTATCACAGCTTATACACTTATAGTTATATATAAAAGTGTGCCTACTACTTAAAAACACTAATTCTATATTAGAGGACTTAGAGGCTATAGAGAAGATATTAATAGCTCTATATAATAAATATAAGTAAGCTTATAGCTAATTACTATAACACTACTAGGCTAAGGCTAGGCCTAATATTAACACAGGCTGTGCATTAATAAAGCGATTAAAGCTGTTTATGTTAGCTACTATTATACTAGTAATAGTAATCTTTTTAATTAAAAGATTTAGCTTATTTATAAGCGTATAAAGTCTTTATAATATGTTACTTTATAGTAGCGTAGGTGTTAATAGCTAGGTGTTGCTATACTTGCCTAACTAAATTACACACACGCTAGTAATAGTAGGATTAACTTATACTATAGCCTAGTTTTAGGTAATGTATTTTCCTTACTTTAAAAGGTTAAGCAGCAGTGTAGTAGTGTATATAAGAGTTTTCTTAGTTAAAGTGTAATATTTATTTAGCATAAACTAGCCTATGTTGATATAATGCAGCATGTAGGGATTATAAGTGTTAGGGGCGCTATATAAAGCCTACATAGCTTTATTAGCAGCCTTAAAGTAAGCTATAAGAGATAGGAAACTAACTTTATACTTTTTAAATTATCTTAGCAGTACGTCTATAATAAGTAGTAATTATAATAGTGTAGAATTAGCACCTTTAGTGTACTGTGTTATAGCTATAAAAAATAAATAAATTTATATATCTTAGCTATAAACTTTTAATTAAAAGCTATAAGTAGATTATTACTTATAGTAGTATTATAATTAAGTAAGAACTACTTAATAGCTTACTACTTATATAGCAGGTTATTTAGTAGCTTATACTATAAGTTCTATTATATTATATTATTAATGCTTAGGTGTAGCTAGACCTAGTAGTTCTACTTATTACTACGTAGAGTTAAGCTGCGCAGCTAGACAGCAATATTATAGACCTTACATAGCAGCGTAATATGCTACTAGCTCTTAAAGTGCTCAAGTAGATTACAGGTCCTACTACATAGCTACTATAAAGTCTAATATGTACTATTACTTACCTACTCAGGCTACTACTGTAATGTATTATAGAATTACTTAAATAGTAAGTTACTTAGGGTGTTACTAATAGCATTAAGCACTATAATTAATACCTCTTTTAATAAAGCAATTAGGTAGGCCTAAAGTAAAAGATTAATAATATACGCTATATAATAAATATAGTAATGTTTAGAGTTAAAGCTAACCTACTGCTGTTAGTAAAAGTTAATAACTAGTATTACTTATAACTGCACCTAAACTATGCTCTGCTTGTAGGCTAGCAGCTAGGTGCGCTAAGTAAGTATTATTTAATATTACATTATTTAAAGTGTAATATCTAACATGTTGTGTAATTACATGAAACTAAAAAGTGTATAGTATTAGTAATGCCTAATATTTACTGCTATAGCTATAATAATACTTAGGCAGTGCTAATAGCGCTTTTTAAAGTTTATAATCTTTATTAACTTATCTTGCGTAGATTGCTAGTATACTACAGCAGTGTAGTAATATTTATAAGTTTAAAGATATATGCACTTTTAAAACTACGCCTTTAAGCCTAGCTTTAAGCTGTAGATAATATAAGTTAAAAGTTATTATAATAACATGCAAGACAGCGCTTTATATACTAATAAGTATATCCTTCATAGTAGAGTTAGCTGCTAGCATTAGGTTTTATAACTTATTTTACTTTATACTATAAAATAATAGTCTTTAGTGTGCTATTAAGCTAATAATAGTGTTAACATAGCAACTATAATTAAACATGCGATGCAGTGAGCTGTTAAGAGGGTATGTAAAAAAATATGCCTTAATCTAAACTTTTTTATACATAGCAGCTAATGCCTTTAATAATTCTATAATACTGTTAACATTATTGCTTCTAGTATGCTGCTCTAGATAGGCTTTATGTATATAATATTTTATATTATTGTGTTTACTGTTAGCCTGGAGGTAATGTAGGCATTAATATACTATAGGGCCTCTAATACAACAACCTAAATCGCTTAGCTAGCCCTACTAGAGGTAGGTTAATTAAAAGTGTACATTAAAAGCAATATAAGAGAGCAAAGGCTATAAGGCCTTACGTAGGGTTATAAGAAGATAATTAGGATAGTTAGGCCTAGCAGCATTATAGCAAGCTTTGCAGAGTCTGCTGTTAGCTTAGGCGCTAGCTAATTATAGCATGTGTAGCGTTATCTAAAGTAATATGTAATATAGTAAAGTTAATCTAATATAATATCTAATATTATATTGCATGTTATATTAGATAAGCGGATGTGGTATCTAATATACGTATCTAATGTGGAAAGTCTAACGTACTCATTTAATTGTATGGCTAAGCGCTGCGCAGCTTGTAGGAATGCTAGGTAGTTGTCTAGCAGCATTGATTAGCTATCTAGTGCACGCTAAATTAAGGCATTAAGACCCTAGTAAAACATTAAAATCTTAATAGTAGCTAGCTAATCTTTTTTTTTTAGGTTTATACAAGATCTACTTAAATTTAGTAATATAAGTAGGTAGAGGATTACTATTGTTCTAGTGTATCATATGTAGAGCCTGCTAGGCCTTGCAGATCTTATTAGAATTAGTGTATACTTATTATAGTTACTATAGAATTGTCTTATAGTCCTAGTAACCTTATTCTTTAGCATCTAATAGCAGCAGTAGTACAGTAGCCTGCACTGTAGGCTCTAGGTTGTCCTATATAAAGTAGAACTAGGCTGTACTATCTCTAATTACACTACTATTAATTATAATCTTAGCCTTAATAGTAAGTAGCTATGTTTTAAACTTATATAGCTTACTATTAAACTTAGTAGGTGTTAGGAGGACTAGCTTTATACGTAAGAGTAAAAAGGTAATAATACTAAGTGTGCTGCGCAGCATCTAGTTCTTAGCGCGTAGGCTTTAAATTTCTTGCTAAAACTTAGAGCATAGCGCCTAAATTTTAGCGTAGAGCTTTTAAATTAGGTTATTTATTATATAAAGAAGAAAAAAAGTAAAAAAAGCAAAAGGCTAACTATATGCGTGTGCATAATAAAAGTATAAGCATACTCTAACTAATCTTACCCTCTAAGATTAGAAGAGAGGTTGCGCACTGTCTCTATTATTAACTTAATAGAGTATGTTAGTGTCTATTAACCTAGAATTATAAGCGTGTGCGTGTGTTAAAAAAGCTTAGGCGTGTATGTGTGTGTATAAGTGTGCGTGTACGTGTGTACTTAAGCTTTTATGTTACCTAAGGAGTTTAATCTAATGCTATAGTTAGCATGCTTAAGCTACAAGCAAGAGGTGGTGTAACTCAAGTAGATTAAACTAAGGAGTAGAGGAGCTGCTCTGCGAGTTTAAATATACATGTGTGCCCCCTGCTACAGCGGACTGTTAGCTGGTGAAGGAAAAAAACTAATCGCTAATTGCTTAAGAGCATTTTAGGTATAAAACACTATAGTATTTTACTACGCAAAACATACTATAACGCATTTATATAATGTTTTTTAAAGATCTAAGGAGTAAAGAGTTGTTTTATATAACTATATTATAACTGCTTTTTATAGCAACTGTCTTTACTACAGCGTTGTACAATAATTGTAGATACTTACTGCTACCACTACTCTTCCACATCTACTACTACTACACTGGTAGCAGCAACAATAACAGTAATAATAGTAATAATAGTAATAATAGTAACAACAACAATAGCAGCAGCAGCAGCAGTAATAATAATAATAATAATAATATAAGCATTAAGCTTATAGTATTTTAATTACTTTTATTATATAAAGCTAATAACGTACCTAACGGGTTGGCCGGCCACACAGGTTGGCCGGCCACTTTTGCTAAGCCCCCACTAAACTCTACCTATCTACATAATGCCTTAACAACAACACTAGATTAAATCTTCTAAAGAACGTTAGATACAGCTTGCTCTTTAAGCTGTTAAATAAGACTTAAAACTCTCCTTACAACACGCTGCAGCTATCTATAATGTCTTTTACACAACACTAAGCAATTAACGCGCTAGACGGCCTTTATAAGCAGAATGCTAGCCTAAATTAAGGAATCTAACTAAGCTTAAAAAAAAGGTAGTTGTTAAGTACATACTTAAGCTTATTACGCGCAGATTTCCCCCTAGGCTTACAGCTGTAGCTAATATAGCTAATTCCTTGCCTATAGAGCGTAATCTAGGCTAGGTTAGCTTAAACTAGCCTAGTATGTAGGTTAAGCACTGCTTTAAGTTTATAATAAAGTTTAATTACAAGTATAATTATAAAAGAGCGCTTTATAAGAATCTAAAGGTTATCTAGAGCTAGTTTTACCTAGTAGCTAACATAAAAGCTAAGTACAGTATCTAGGATAAAGATAAGTATAACTTTAATAAGTTAGGCTTTATAATAGGCTAGATATTAACTAGAGTAGTTGTTATAGCTTTAGAGAGATAAAAATAGCTAAAGGCAATACAGTAAAGTAATAAGAAGTAGATAATAGTTATCTAGAGCATTAACATAATAAAGTAGGCTATAAGATTATAAAGCTTTAAGCAGTAAATAAGGCTACTATATAATATAAATTACATAAAAAGAAGTAAATTTAGGCAGAAAAGACCTTAATAGTTAAGAATAGAGCTTGTTTAACTGCTTTAAAGGAGTTTAGAGCGCGTAGTAATAGGAAGAAGCTAAAGACACAGGTGTGCGCTAAAGAAAGTAAGCTAAGTTAAAGGTAATATAGGTAGTGTAATTAGACTAGGCATAACTTGCGTATGTGTAAGCAAGTAGTAAAAGTAGACTTTAAATAATATCTTATGTTGTATTACTTTATATAAGGCTAAAGTAGGCTATTTTGCAAGAGAATAGGGTGGTTTTAGTAGGGGCTTGGCAAAAGTGGCCGGCTAACCCGTGTGGCCGGCCAACCTGTTAGGTACGTTACTTAAAATAAGGCATTTATTTTTTATAATACTACTATTACTGCTACAAACTAAGCTAGCGCTAATGTTAATTCTGTTCTACATGTAGGATAGCAGCAGCTAGCCCTACTAGCTTTTAGTCTATAGGCCTGTGCATTGCTAGTGTTACGGTATCCTCCCCGGATCCCAGACATAACCGTATCGGACGCGTACTGGAGTATTATTGGTGCACGTCTGACACGAACACGACACAACACGGACATGAACTTAAGCACAAACCGCCTCAACACTAACTAAACCTAGAACAGGCTTAATTTATACCTAAAGCGCTTAGACTTCTAAGCTAAGTATTTAATTGCTAATTTCCTTCTAAACCTTCCTGTTCCTCACACAACGTCTTGTACCTACCATAATACCTCACGTAGTAATTGAACTAGACCTCCGTGAAGCTCTATAACCTTACTCGTGCACAATCGTGACAGCTAGCCCTCCTAAGGCAAGATGTAAAGTTAATATATAGTAATATATTCTCTTATTAAATAGCTTTCTATAGGCTTTTATATATTAACACTATTTTTATATAATCTTATAGAAAGGCAGTAGACAACTTATGCAGCACATGCTATAGCGCTATCTTAGGCCCACAACTGTTTCTAGAGTGCTGCTGCGCTAACGGGCACTTTAGCAGAGCATGTAGGAATTATAAATAGCATAACTATGCTAGTTACTGCTCTATAAAAAAAGGTAATAATAAGCTAGCTAGTAAACCTTTATATTTAAGCTACAACTTAGAGGTTAGTAGTGCTAGTAATAGTTTATAGTAGTAGCTTATTTTTATTAAAAATAAACTTACTAAAGCTTTAGCTAATAATATAATAGTTTTAGCTTAAAGTATATATAATATTTTTTTAAAAGTAGTAAAATGCTTTAGCTATAAAAGTTATCTATAGCACTTAGCTATATAAAGATGTTTATAGCACTTAGTTAAAGCCTATACCTTTGTGTAGTAACTAGAATAAGTAGCTATTAAATAGTAAAACTAAACTAGGCTAGTAAATAAAAGAAATAAATTAAATTATTATATAAAACATACTACTTTTTAATACTATAAAGCTAATAAGGCACTTAAGAATTAACATTAAATAGCTAAAATAGTGCTTACTTATAATTATAAAATACTACAACAGTTTATAAATAATCTGTAAAAGCAAAGCTTGCTTAGAGCAATAGTTAGTACATTAAGGTAGGTTATTTAGGTTAGTTAAATAATAACATGGTCCACAAGCGAATGGTCAACACAAGCGAGTGTTCTGCCCCACCACCAAAACGCAGCCAACCTACTACCAACTGCGATGCATTAACAACTATATAATTAATTATCTTTAAAAGAGGCTAGAATTAACCTAGCTATTTAAGCTCTTAATAGAGACGCGTCTTTAACTAAGAGGCGCGCTGCAGCACTCTATAATGTTAATTAAATAGCTCTCCGCCAACAACGCGCAGGGATGACTATGCAACGCGACTGTACAGCTAACAACAAGAAGCTTATAAAGCTAGAAGAGGAGGTGATTATTAAGCATATACTTAATCTAGATTCCTAAGGATTTGCGCCTACTCTAGGTGCTGTACAAGAGATAGCTAACAAGCTTCTTACTAAGCGCAGCGCTCCACTAGCAGGTATTAACTGGCCATCTAACTTTGTTGCGCGTACGCTAGCAGTTAAAACCTACCTTAGCTAACTGTATAATTACTAATAAGCAAAATGCAAAGATCTAGCAATTATAAGTAAGTAGTTTAAGCTTGTAGAGGCTACATAATTAAAGTACAGCATTATAGATTAGGACATGTATAATTTTAACAAAATAGGCTTTTAGATAGGGGTTATATTAAGCTAAATAGTTGTTACAGGCATAGATAGACGTAATTAGCTAAAGGCTATACAGCTAGGTGACTGTAAATAGGTGACAGTTATTGCAGGCATTAACATAGATAGGTGGGCAATACCTCTGTATGTAATCTTTAAAGGCAAGCATCACCTATCTGCCTAGTATAAGAATAAGGATATACTAAAGGACTAGGCTATTAGTGTTAGCAATAATAGCTAGACAACTAACAAACATAGAATTACATAGCTAGAGCACTTTAATCTGCACATAAAAGATTACTTAGTAGGCTTATAGCAGCTGCTTATTTTTAATAGCTATAAGAGCTATTACTCTGTTAAATTCCTAAAGCTCTGCAAGCAGAGGCGTATTATAGCGCTCTGTATGCCAGCACACGCGTCACATATTCTACAGCCGCTTGACGTTGGCTGCTTTTTGCTGTTAAAGCGCTTGTACAGTACTAAGATTAGCTAGTTAATTTGCTACTAGATTAACTATATTAACAAGCTAACCTTTCTACTAGCCTTTAAGGCAGCATTTAGTTGCTTAATTATAATAGATAATATCTGCGCAGGCTTTAGAGCTACAGGACTAGTCCTATTTAACCTAGAGCTAGTGCTCTTAAAGCTTAATATACAGCTACCTAATTAGCTAGCTACTCTACTACTAAATACTGCCTAGGAGGCTTAAACACCTAGCAATCTTTATAAAGTTAAGGCTTAGTTAACTCTACTATATAATTAGATTTAAAGGCATTAGAATTTGTCTTCTTTTACTATGCTTAATTTAGCAAAGCAGCTAAGTAAGGGCGCTACTAAGATAGCTTATGTTGCTATTCTACAGCACAATTAAGCAGCTGCTCTAGAGAGGGCCTGTAAGGCAGCTACAAAGCGCAAGCAGTGTAAAAAAAAGCAAATTTAGAAAGGAGGAACTCTAACAGGTTATTAGGGCTTTAAGTTAAGTACTTAGAAGCTTGCTAGTATAGCAGGAGGTAGCAAAATGCCTTAGGAGGAGTTAACTGCTAAAAGCAGCGCAGCGCGCGCACAGCGCTGCAAGCGCTGCAACAAGCCTAGGCATAACTCTTATACATGCAAGGATATTAAATAATTTTATAGTAGTTTATTTTATATAGTATATTTTTGCGTTGTTAAATTAATAGTCTTTAAAGTTAAATTTAGTGGTAGGGCGGAACACTCGCTTGTGTTGAACATTCGCTTGTGGACCATGTTAGTTGTAACATAATGTATATATAAGGACAGAGCTCTGTACCACTACGCTAATACAACTAAAAAGGTGCGAATAATTAACTAACAGTTAATTATTACGTACAGAATAGTATATATACCTGTCGCACGTAAGCGCCATCCCGGCCTTACAGTATAACAAGGTTGGCACAGTTAACTACGTGGCCTTCTCTCGCTCATAGAGGTTTAGGCTAGGCTAGAGACAACCGCTAGTGCTAGTGCTTACCCTAGCATTAATAATATATATATATTATACTATGCAAGAATACTTAGCTTAAGTATTCTCGTGCGTACCTTTTAGTACAGTAGGGAAAGTTGTATAGTATTAGCTTGGCAGGCGGGGCGCCTACCTTATTACAACAATAGTCTTCCTCTTCTTTGCACCTTGCGTTCTCTAGCGTTGCACCTGTTCCTTTCACTGCCTAATACCGCCACGCCACGCCTAATACTGCTACCTAATATCTTTAATTTAATTGTTTTTGTAACAATTCTCGTTCCATCTTGGGTCGCCCGGAACCCATCCGAAGGGTCCCCGTATCGGCTCCGACCCTGGCTCGACCCTGGCTCGACCCTGACTCAACCTGGCCCCGACTCTGCCCTGCCCCCTGCTGTTACCCCTATTCCCTCATGTATTTAGTCGCACCTCGCCCCGTAGCTAGCTCGGTAGTTTTCTGATATCCTTTTGTACAAGGCCTATAGGTGTCAATGGCATTCCCAGGTTCAGAGTCCCCACGCACTCCCATATGCCTCTGAGTGGATTCCCTCCGCATTCGGACCCATTGTCTTGCCTGCGCCGTTACAGTTTTCGCATTAAAGCCCTAGTTGTAGAGCTGCAGCTTGCATAGTTTGTTGCCTCTGTAGGAATTTCTTAGAGTGCTGGGGAGCTCTAGCGCTGCTTCTGCCTCTGCCTCTGCCTCTGCCTCTCTATCAAGGCAAGCATTAATGTAGTACATGTAATACCTTAACAAGCTGTTTTGCTTGCACAACTGCTAGTTTAGCTTCTTTAACTGCTGTTTAAATATAATAGGCTAATGCCTAGAGGTGTTAGTAAGAGATTCCCTAGCAGCGTTCGGAAATGCATAAGGTAAATTGCAGTAAATTGTAGCAAACTATAGCAAATTGCAGCAAACTACAGCAAATTGCAGCAAACTACAGCAAACTACAGCAAACTGCAGCAAATTGCAGTAAACTACAGCAAACTACAGCAAATTGCAGCAAACTACAGCAAACTACAGCAAACTACAGCAAACTACAGCAAATTGCAGCAAATTACAGCAAACTACAGCAAACTACAGCAAATTGCAGCAAACTACAGCAAACTACAGCAAATTGCAGCAAACTACAGTAGATTACAGCAGCAGGCAACAATCCCTAGTAGATATTAGTTGTGTTGCAAGTAGCTCTACGTATAGAGAGGGTTCTAGGGGGGTAATGCCTCTAGAAAAAAAGCCTTACAAAGGGTAGCAGTAATTGCACATAAGCTAGTGTTAGCGTAATAAGAAATTACTAAGCTTTTGGCAGCTAATAAGGCAGCTACATTTAGAAAGGCCTGCGCTTAACAGCTTAAAATAAGTTTAGGGCGCGCAGTGATAGGAAAAAGGCAAAGAAGCAGGTGTAAGCTAAAGTAGATAAGCAATCCTAAAGGCGCTGCAGACAGTGCAATTAGACTAGGCATAACGCGCAAACGTGTAAGCAAGAAGTAGAAGTAGTATCTAAAGAATATTCCAGGCTGTACTGTACTCTATAGTGCTAGAGTGGGTTGTTATAGGCCATAATAAAGTTTGTTGTGGTGTGGTCTTGGCAAAAGTGAGCAACTCAGGTGTGCGAGCAACTGCCAATCCTCGACACACCGATGCGGCTGATGCCAATCCCCGACACACCGATGCGGCTGATGCCAATCC
>NW_022985232.1:48253-58404 GCF_010093535.1 Lindgomyces ingoldianus | reverse complement strand
ATAAGAAACACATAAGGTGACAGAGAAACAGCGTTACTAGGGTTTATCCGAAGAAATTCTGACTAACTAGCGCGTCTAAAAGAGGAGATTCTGCTTAACTTTTTATTCTGCAAACCTGAATATAATAAGCAGAGCAAGCTCTGCTAATAAAAGCATTTTTTTATTTTTTTATTTTTAATAAAGCTTAATTTTTACTTAACTTTTTTTTTTTACTAACGTACTTCATGGGCGAGTTGCTCACACACCTGAGTCGCTTACTTTTGCTAAGACCCTACTAAACCACCCTTCCTACACTAATGCATTCCCCACAACACTACTTAGACGCGCTAAAAGAATGTTAGATACAGCTTACGCTCTAAGCTTTTAAATAAGATATAAAACTCTTAAAGAAATGTGCTATAGCTATATATAAAGTCCTATAAAAGACAATAAATAACTACAGCGCTAGACAACCTTTACAAGCTAATTCTACAGCTAAATTATAAAGGCTAGGCAATAAAAAGAAGCAGGTGATTGTTAAGACTATACTTAAGCTATATGCGCAAGGAATTTCCCCTTAGATAGCATTTATAGCTAATATAGCTAATTCTTTGCGCGCTGAGCGTAATCTAGGCTATGTTCGCATAAACTAGCCTAGTATGTTTGTAAAGCGTTATTTAGAGCTTAAAGTAACGTTTAAGCGTAAGTACAACTATAAGAGAGCCCTCTACAAGAGTCCTAGGGTAATTTAGGGCAGGTTTAGCCTTGTAGAGAATATTAAAGCTAAGTATAGCATCTAGGATAATAACATGTACAACTTTAGCAAGACAGGGTTTATAATTAGCTAGATATCTCTTAACTATACTTGCCCTTAAAACTTTACTTTAAGCTCTAAATAACGCTTCACAAACGTACTAGGCTAGTTTATGCAAACATGGCCTAGATTACGCTTAGCGCGCAAAGAATTAGCCATATTAGCCACAAATGCTATCTAAGGGGAAATTCCTCGCGCATATAGCTGTTACAATCCTTGCTTCAGAAAGCACTCAGGTCTAATGATATTCCTAGGGGGAAAGTAGGACGGATAGTAGGGGCCAATCTGGTAGGGTGTACAGGCCTACGTACAGGCTATTGGGCTAATGGAGAAAGGGAGAGTGACTAGATTGTAGTTTGCCCTATGTACAGCAGTAGGGAGGCTAGGGTTAAACAGTCCTTGTTAGATAAGGTTAGAGGTATATATAGTGTAAGATATACAGATAGTATTACAGCTCTTTAAAAAGCTAAATGCTACTTAGTCTATGTAAAGATAAACTAAACATTAAACACACCTTCTAAAAGTTGTTTAATGTAGAAACTATATACATGTGCTAGGGCGCTAAGGTGAGCTAGGTAAGTTTACATAAGCTTGCTAAGCAGAGCTTGCTAAGCTTTCTTAGACTTATAGGATTTATGTCCTATCCTTCTATTAGACAGTGCATTCTTCTGTAATAGCAGGCAGCTGCGCTGCCTCTGTGTCCTCTAGTTAGCTTGTAAACAAGTCCTGCTCTAACTGCATTGTACTGTGGAGCATCTTAGGTGGGGTTACACTAGTCTAACTATAGACTGTAACACGCTGCCCCTTCTTCCTAGTAGTGTCCTCGCTGCTCTGCTTACACAACTGCGTTAATAAAGGCTTATTTATAATATTAGTACTTGCCTGCTAAAAGGCATTCCTAACATCTATTCTTTTTATGCTAAATAGCTTATTAGTCTTATTTATCTTATTATTTTTATGTTGTTCTTTGTTTTAATCTTCTTTACTAGACAAAAATAAGGCCCTGCAGTGCTTACTAATTATTAGAATTATTCTATATGCTAACTCTGTCTTTAGACAGGTGCGTTAAGTATGTAAAAAAAAACAGCAGGTGCAACGCCTTTATGTCTAATGCTGCCTAGGAATGTCTTAAGAAGAAGAGAAAAGCGCTTCTGTAAGAAGCAGTTACTATAAAAGTTTATAAGCAGAATTTTAATAATAAAATATTATGTTAGGTTTAAAAGACTTTAGAGGCAAAGGCTAAAAAGTGTTCTAAATAGAATTATATCTAAAAGTTATTAGATCTGTTAGAAGCTTATTACATAAAGTATTTAAAAAAAGACCTTTTCTTTTTAAATAAAATAAAAGCTTTTAAAGCTAAAGTAAAGAGTTATTCTTTTTCTTAACTTTTATTAGCTAGGACTTGTCTCTAAAAGCTACTGCTATCTAGTAATAACGTAGCTGTTCCTTTTAATATAGGTGCTTTATTGCTTAGCTAGTTTCTTTTAGACAAGCTTAAAGGTACTCTTATACTAACAGCTGCATGTTCCTTAAGTTCCTAGCTAGTTTCTATGTGTTTTTGCTAGTAGGCTATCCTTTTTATTTTACTAAAAACTTCTTTTAGTTTTTTTAATTGCCTACTATGTGTTTAACCTTATATTCTATTTTTTTATCTTCTTATTTTTAAGTAGATAGGGGGATTTCTTTAAGTGCTTTTTCTAACTTAGAGATATAGAACTATAGGTGGATTTTTATGTGTAGGGGAAGCTTAAGCTTGCAGTTGTTTTATTAAGTCTATAAAACTTTATAGAGTTTTATTCTTTTTTTTACTAGCTTCCTAGAGGGTCTTAGTATCTTTAGGTTTTTAGTGTTAAAATACACATAATCCCCTAGGTAAATCTTAGGTCCTAGTTATTATAATTTATTTACATACTTCTCTATTACTTCTCTGCTAGACCTTGCTTTTATAGCTAATTTTTTATAAATTTGTTATAAGTTTGCTAGCCTATTTATTAATTTTTACAGGTTTGTAGGTTAATTTCCTTGTAGCCTAAAGTATAAGTTATACTTAAAATTAGCCTTATATAATGTTTCTTTTATTATAGCTAATTCTACACTGTTAATAGCTAGTTGCGCTATTAGAAGCTATTCTGTCTAATTATTCTAGGTGTTAGAGATGTATTTCCTTAGGTACCTTTCTACTTCTGCATTTACTCTTTTAGTTTAACTATCTATTTGTAGGTAGTAAGCTGTTAATAGCTTATATGCTATACTAAAGTGTTACATTACTGCTTTTTAGAAGCTGCTAGTAAACAGCTTATCTTAGTTAAAGATAATAATCTTAGGACATCTGTGTACTAATATTATGTTTTGCTTTAATTTATAAATAAATTCTCTAGCAGTTATTATTTTTTCTAAGGGCTAGGTGTGTAGGTACTTAGTAGTTTTGTCTAGGGCTACTATAATTATGTTGCACATCCTATCTGTCCCTAGCTCTTTAGACAGGGGTAATTCTATAATAAAGTCTATTATAATTATTGTCTATAGTAGCTCTAGTGCTTTAATTAGTTAAAAGTATCTATAAGTTTTATACCTTTATAGGTTATTTTTGTTGCAGGTATTATATTCTTTAAGCACCTCTGTGCATAGTTGCTTTATTTTTAGTATTTATTATAGTATAGCAGCCCTTAGTTTCTTTTAAAGGGTGCCTATTCTAGGGTGTCTAAACATAGAAGATTTATAATATTCTTAGATTAAGTTCTTCTATTCTTACTTACTAGCTATAAGCATGTAGAATTCTTTTATAGGCTAAGGCCTGTTATAGATCTATTCTTTGTTAGTTTCTTTAAAGAGTGTAAACTTTTTAGTTCTTTTCTCTTCTCTGTTAAAGTAATCTAGTCTTTAGCTAAGAGCGTTAGCCTGCTAATTTTATGCTTTAGGTATGTGTTTAATAATATAGTTAAACTGTGCAAGTTCTATTACTTATTTTATATGCATTAGTAACAGTTTCTTTACTAACAAGAATGTAACTAGGTTTGCATAGTTAGTTATAATATTAAATAGCTTTGCTATTTTATGTAGCTTTATAGCTTATACTTTTACAGCATTTAGTATTGCTTTTAGCTTTTTATTAGGTATGCTGTAGCCTGCTTTAGGTCCTAAGAACTTAGCAGAATAGTACATAACTAGGTGCCATTTTCTGTCTTCCTGTTTTTAGTATAACGCAGCTCTGCTAGCTCCTAGGGATGCGTCTGTATAGATTTTAGTATCTAATTATAGGTTGTACATTCTTAGTACTAGCTTAGCTGTTATAGCTTGTTTTAGTGCTTTAAATGCTTTATTTATTTCTAGGGTCTAGACAAATTTTGCTATTACCTGTTCCTTAGTTATTATGTTTATTAATAGTATAGTAATTTTTAAATAGTCTTTAATTATTTGTCTAACATAGCCTAATAGCCTTAGGAATTCTTTTACTTCTTTAACTATCTAGAGTTCTAGCTACTTAAGTACCTTCTATACTTTTACTAAATTAATTTTTATTTTTTTTTTATTAATTATAAATTTTAAGTATTCTGTCTTAGCAACATAGAACTTGCATTTAGAGAGCTGCAGGTAAAGTCTGTACTTCCTAAGCTGCTCTAAGACTTTCTATACCTTCTGTATGTAGTCTTCTAGGGTATCTTTTAAGTAGATAAGAACGTTATCTAAGTATACTAAAGTAAAGACATTTAGATAAGAGTTAAGAGCAGTATTAATAATTTGCTAGAATGTTGCTAAGGTGTTTATTAAGCTAAATAGCATTACTAGTAACTTATAGAGTCTCTACAGGGTTTTAAATGCTGTGAGCTACTTATCTCCTTCTTATATTCTTATTTTATTAAATCTGTCTTATATGTTAAACTTTATAAAGTACTAGGTTCCTTTTAATTAATTTATAATGTCTTATATAATTAGTAGAGGGAACTAATTTTAGACTATGTTGTTATTTAAAGTCTTATAGTTCTAATAGACTTAGATTTTTTCTTTTTTCTTTTTTACAAAAACTACTGCTAAAGCTATAGAGCTATAGCTTTCTTAAATATAGCCTTATACTAACATTCTATTAATATATTCTTATAGGGCCTTTTTTTATACTTTTGTTAAAGGGCAAAGCTTATGCATCTTTAGGTTGTAATCTTTTACTAGGTTAATAGCGTAATTCTAAGGCTAGTGTAGTAGTAGTTTTTCTAGGTCTTCTAGTGTTTTAAACATGTCCTTATAGTCTTTGTATTTAGGTAGGATGTGGCTTTCTTTTTAGATTTAGATAACGCTAATCTATTCTACATTCTTGTCTACTTTAATTATTTTATAAGAGACTTTTTTAAGTTTTTCTTTTATTATTTTTATTACCTAAGCTTTTAGTTTTTAGTAAGAGAATTTTTAAAGTTTTCTTTTTTTAGAGTAGTAACTACTACCCTGCTTTACTTATTTATAGATTAGGCATCTGTTATTATAGCATGCTGACTAGGTTATGTGTGCGTAGTTATTAGAAGTTTCTATAGTTATAGTTCTTTAATTAATTGCAGGGTTATGCATTCTAAGCTAGTTATAGCCTAGAATTACATTATACTTGCCTCTTAGCTTAAGTATGTTTATAGACCTCTAGTTGCTTATGTTAGGGGTCTTAAAGTTCTTCTTATAAGTTTTTAGGTTAATCTATCCTCTACTATATTTAATTAATAATGTGTTAGCAAGAGTTACCTTAAACAAGTTTTTTTTATTTAGAATAGTATACTTTATTTATCTACTTATTCTTTATTTATTACAGTAAAGGTGCATCTGCTGTCTACAAGAGCTAGCCTAGGCTGTCCCTTATACGTAAAGGTGGTTGTTAGGCTGTGTCCTGCCCCTTATCCTACTACAATTACTACTAATATGTTATGTTTAACTTCTTTATTAGAAAGGGGATAGAAGTTAATGTCTTATAAGTTATTATTAAACTTATATTTTTTTTCTTTATAAATTTAATGTTCTTAGTTATAGCAGTTAGTTGCTTTACATTTATAATCTTTAACTAAGTAGTGTAACATTAGATAGTCTTCTTTTCTTGCTGCTTTCTACTAAAAGTAGTAGAACCTGCAGTTGTCTTATTCTTTGCACACTGCTTATTCTTCCTGCTTGTGTAGGGAAGCTGTTTAGCAGGTGTAGCAATTTATAGTTTTGTAGGCTAAGGCTGTTCCTTGCTATAGGCAACTGTTGTGGTTCTTTTCCTATGTAGGCTACTATCTTGCTTAATGTTTATTGTCCTAGTGTCTAACATAGTATTGTTGTGTACACTAATACTAGGGGTACAAATAATTATTAGGTCTATGTATTATGTTAAGGGGACTTTTCTAGGTCCACTAAGGGTATTCTTTTATTTGTACTAGCTGTACAGGGTGCTCTTTCTATTAGCAACTGTTTGTGCTATAAGCGCTGCTTCTGCAAAGAACACATTGTCTGTAGTTCTATTATATTGCAAGAGCTTTTCTAAAGATTGCTAGGCTTAGAAGCAGTGTCTTAGGTTTCTTAAGTGCTAGTTATAGTACTTTAAACCTAGCAGGTTTGCCTAGCTATTTTAGCTTTTAATCTTTAATCTTAGTAAAAAATTACTATTACTTTTTTTTATTTATAATATTATATTTAACTTTAGCTATTCTTTATATAATGTTAAATGTTAAGTAGTTGTTGCTAATGTTTATTTAATAGAGTAAGACTATATTATTACTTAAGTAGTTATGTTATAACCTGCACTTTTAGCACCTGCATCTCTAAAACTATTAGAAAAGCTTACTTGCTAAAGTGCTAGGGGTTTAGTCTTAGAGGGGGAACTGTTTTTTTTTTTTTTAGACATTTATAATATATCTTTAAATCTAAGTTTCTTCTTTATATTCTTTAAAGATTATAAGGTCCTGCAACACTATATTAAAGCTACTAAAATTTTAAATAACTACCTTCTAATATAGTTTAAAGCAGTTATTTAAGAGGTAATTTTTTTTGCATTGCTAGTAGAGTTTGTTATTTAGTCTTTCTTATATTTCCTTATCTGTAAGGCTGTATTTAGCAGTAATAGCTTTTATTGTTGCAGTAGTATCTTTATTTTTCTCTTTTTAAAAGTCTAGGCAGTTTTAGCAGAAGTGTTCTACTTTTTTATAGTTTAGGTAGGCCTTGTTTTTTAACTACTTTTATTATTTCTTTGTTAGAGGCGGCTTATTGCGTCTTAGAACTTAGTTTTTCTTTAAAGAGGGGCTTTATGTATGCTTTACATAGCTAAGATCTATTAGTTTTTTATTATATTATAAAAGCTTTTTTTTTTTAGGGACAAATTCTAGCTTTTAAAAGGTTCCCTTTAATTTCTTTTCTCTTTTATGTTCTTTATGTTAATTATTATAAGTTATTACTTTTTTAATGTAGTCTTTAAGAGTAGTTAGTTAGTCTATATGCATAAACTTATTTTTTACTTTGTTATTTAGTCTGTTATAAAACATGCAGCATAGAGCTTTTTAGTTGTTCTATCTACAGATGGCTATTTGTTCTCTAAAGTGTGCCGCGTAGTTTTAGACTAGTCTGCTGCCTTATCTTATGTTGTTTAGTCTGTTAGCTGCAATTCTTTTTTTATCTAGGGTTCTATAAATAGCTAATAGGGCTGCTTTAAAATTTTTAACACTACTAAATACTTTCTTAGTTTTAGGGTTAAGTAGTGCGCTATTAGCTCTAAAATCTATCTAATTATTAGCGTAAAGTTAGAACTAGATTGTAGGGGGGCCTTCTAGGTGTAATTCTATCTAGGAGATTATTTCTGTGTTAGTCTAAAATGCTTCTTTATTATATTACATATAAAGGTAGCATTTAGTAAAGAATAGTTAGAGGTCCTTTAATAATTCTTTAAAAGGCTTTAAAAGGGCTAGTCTTAAAGCCTTTTTAGCTATAATGCTTACTTTATCTATTAAGATATTTTAAACTTTTACTAATTCTACTTATAGTTTATGTATCTAATAGGCTTAGGTAGTAGCCTTATAGGGGTTAGTAAGAGGCAGAGGGCTTAGTAAGTTTATAGTTTTTTAGTAAAAGTTAGCTATTTTTTTTTTAAGTTTTAGTAACTTACTAACTTTATTACTAATCTGCTAGAGTTCCTTAATGTTGTTCTAGATTAAGTTAATCTGTTCTGTAAGAACAGCTTTACTTTAGGTAAGAATTTCTGTAGATTTTAATAGCACAGCATAGGCTATGTTAGAATCTAGATTATGTTGTAAGGTTGCTATACTTTTTAAAAGAGTAGTGTTTAATGTTACAATCCTTGCTTTAGGAAGCACTTAGGTTTAATAATATTTCTAGAGGGAAAGTAGGACAGATAGTAGGGGCTAATCTAGTAGGGTGTACAGGCCTACGTACAGGCTATTAGGCTAATGGAGAAAGGGAGAGTAACTAGATTGTAGTTTGCCCTATGTGCGGCAGTAGGGAGGCTAGGGTTAAACAGTCCTTGTTAGACAGGGTTAGAGGTATATATAGTGCAAGATATATAGATAGTATTACAGCTCTTTAAAAAGCTAAATGCTACTTAGTCTATGTAGAGATAAACTAAACGTTAAACACACCTTCTAAAGGTTGTTTAATGTGGGAACTATATACATGTGCTAGGGCGCTAAGGCGAGCTAGGCAAGTTTACATAAGCCTGCTAAGCAGAGCTTGCTAAGCTCTCTTAGACTTGTGGGATTCGCGTCCTATCCTCCTATTGGACAGTGCATTCTTCCGTAATGGCAGGCAGCTGCGCTGCCTCCGTGTCCTCCGGTTGGCTTGTAAACGAGTCCTGCTCCAACCGCATCGTACTGTGGAGCATCTTAGGTGGGGTTACACTAGTCCAACCATAGACCGTAACAATAGCTTAAGTATAGTCTTAACAATCACCTGCTTCTTTTTATTACCTAGCCTCTGTAATTTAGCTGTAGAATTAGCTTGTAAAGGTTATCTAGCGCTGTAGTTATTTGTTGTCTTTTACAAGACTCTGTACATAGCTACAGCACATTTCTTTAAGAGTTTTATATCTTATTTAAAAGCTTAGAGCGCAAGCTGTATCTAACGTTCTTTTAGCGCGTCTAAGTAGTGTTGTGGGGAATGCATTAGTGTAGGAAGGGTGGTTTAGTAGGGTCTTGGCAAAAGTGAGCGACTCAGGTGTGTGAGCAACTCGCCTATGAAGTACGTTAGCTTTTTCTTCATCTTCACTTTAGTCTACTTAGTAGGGGGTTTATATAAAAAGATCTTAATTTACGCTACTATAGTTGCCTTATATACTAGGTATAAAGTTATGCTTTAGTTGCTTTTTTTAAATTATCTACTTTTTAGTAAGTCTTTAATTATATAATAATTCTTAGCACTTTTTAAAAAATAGGTAATATAATTTTTACTAATATTTATAATAAGATATAGGTTTAAATAGCTTTTAGTAATTAAAAAATTAAATTATATAACCTTTTTAAAAAGGCTATTTATAATAAACTTAGTATAGGTTATAAAAGGTGTGTTTTAAAGCTATATCTAGGTCTAATCTACTATGTATTAGATAGTAGCTAATATATAAGAGGGTATTATATGTAGCTGTTTAATACTATTAATTTAATTACACTTATTAATTACTTTATATTATGTAAAGTAGAGAATTATAAGAATAAAAAGCTTAGCTATTATTAGCAGAGCTTGCTCTGCTTATTATATTCAGGTTTGCAGAACGAAAAGTTGAGCAGAATCTCCTCTTTTGAACGCGCTAGTTAGTCAGAATTTCTTCGGATAAACCCCGGTAACGCTCTTTCTCTGTCACCTTATGTATTTCTTACATTCTTTTTTAAAAAAAATGTATACCTAATATAGGTGCACCTTTCTGTTAATTTGCATGAAGTTTACTCTAGCATGCGTTGTGTAAAACATGTTTACATTATAGATAGTTGCGTCTGTTCCACCTCTCTAGCCACATCGGTGTGTCGGGGATTGGCATCAGCCACATTAGTGTGTCAGGGATTGGCATCAGCCGCATCGGTGTGTCGGGGATTAGCATCAGCCGCATCGGTGTGTCGGGGATTGGCAGTTGCTCACACACCTGAGTTGCTCACATTTGCCAAGACCACACCACAACATACTTTATAACAACCCGCTCTAGCACTATAGAGTAGAGTACAGCTTAGAATATTATTTAGATACTACTTCTACTTCTTGCTTACACGTTTGCGCGTTATGCCTAGCCTAATTGCACTGTCCGCAGCGCCTTTAGGATTGCTTACCTACTTTAGCTTTGTCAGATATGCGCACCTACTGTCAAGACAGGAGGAACGCTGGACGAAAGCTGCTACATAGTACGAGCAATAAGCTCGAA
>NW_022985232.1:15829-47198 GCF_010093535.1 Lindgomyces ingoldianus | reverse complement strand
ATACTATGCAAGAATACTTAGCTTAAGTATTCCCGTGCGTACCTTTTAGTATAGTAGGGAAAGTTGCATAGTATTAGCTTAGCAGGCGGGGCGTCTACCTTATTACACAGCGCTAGAGACCGCAAGGTGCAAAGGGGAGGATGTAAGAGGTATTAAGCAGGAAAAACAGGTTACAGAGAGGGAATGCAGGATAGGGGGGTAACAAGAGAGAGTAAACCTTAGGGTTAGAGGCAGAGGTACAGAGGCTGAGGAGCCTATATACCCTGTGCTAAGCCCTTAGGGTACTTAGGGGTTAGATAGCTGTAACATAACTGTGACAAAGGAAGACTATTGCAAGGGCAGGAACGCGTTAAGAGCTAGAGCTAGCTATTATTTACTTTTTTAGCTATATTAGTGTGTTAGGGATTAGCATTAGCTATATTAGTGTGTTAGTGATTATGTGAAGCTATATAAGGCACTAGAGACATAAGGAACTGCATTAAATGTATTCCTAGAGGAGTCCTTTACAGGAGTCTATATATATGCGAAATAATTAGGTGGGTCTTGGCAACAGACTGTGCTGAGATGCATACAACTATGGTGCTGACGCATCTAACCATTGTGTGACAACACATCTGACTATTGTGCGACTATAGTGACAACACATCTAAGTGTCACCACTGCAAACAGATTAGTTACATGCTATAGTTAAATGTTATTATTATTGTTAGATATGCGCACCTACTGTCAAGACAGGAGGAACGCTTGACAAAAGCTGCTACATAGTACAAGCAATAAGCTTGAACAGTATGTTGCTGCAAATTGCTGCATGTTGCAGCAAATTGCAGCATTTTGCAGCATGTTGCAAGCTGGTCGCGCATAGGGCTAGTGCGCGAGGGACTTAGATTAGAAAAACAAAAGCTGAGCAACATAAGTAGAGCAGAAAAAGGATTAATAAATTAACACAATTAATAATCATCCTATACATTATATCTAAACCTATTATTTATCTTAGGAAGCCTAGAAACAGTGCTTTAATCTAACAATTATACATCTATTACCTGTCTAATACTACTTTGCTAAGCATTATGCTGTAACTATTCTTTAACCTAGATAACCTACTTTAATACGCTAACTATTACTGTTGCATAAGAAGAGCACAGGGACCTACTGTCGCGCACATAGGCCTGGTGTCTCGCCTGTGTTTCAGACAAGCAGCCTAAGACACTTAGCGCCTAAGCTCTCTATAAGCCTCTTATAGTTAATAGACTTGCTTCTTATTGCTCTCTAATTAGTAGTTGCGACAATTACTCTAAGCAAGCTTTGCTTTTACAGATTATTTATAAACTGTTGTAGTATTTTATAGCCTTAAATAAAAAGTAAAGATGTACACTAGATTAACTACTAACATACTAATTCTACTAGTATACATAAAGTAGCTTATATAAAAAAGATAAACATTTCTTTTTTTACACTCTTAAGTGTATGTTTAAGACAGATTATCTCTTCCTTATCTTATATAATTTATATAAGTGTAAGAGCTTAAATTTAAATACTATAGTCTAAATAAAACTTATATTTAGTAGATTACTTACTATAAAACTATTTTATAGTAAAATATAACCTATCTTAAGCACTTATAGTAATAGTTAATTATATATTATATAAAAGAAAAAACTAAAAAAAAAAACTAAAAAAAAAACTAAATATAAAAAATTTAAATATACTATAAAAAATAAAGAAGGCTTAGTTACTATATTTATATAAATTTACTACACTAGATTAGAATTAATAAGCATCTTTTTACTAAAGTTAGTTTTAAAATTAATATTTTAAACTATATTTTAATTACTTTAGTTAAATTAAATACTTTTATATTAAGTATATTATATAAAACTTTACTTGCGAATTCTACACTTTAATAAGTAACTTAAGTAAAGATAGTATAGGCTAAAGACTATTCTAAATATAGTATTATAGTTTTACTTAAAGCTAAAGATAAACATTTAAATATAGTATTATATAGTTCTAAAAGTTAGAGTAAGCTGTAGCTATGCTATTAAATCTAAGCAAATTTAGTACTTTATTACACTACTAAAGTATATTTTATAGAAGGTAGGCATTTATATTCTAACTATTAACTCTTCTTTTAATTATATAAAGCTAATTAATATTAAATAAAAAAGCCTAGTTTTAGACATAAGCTTTAAAATAGTAACAAAGTATAAAAAGCTTTTTAACTATTCTATTTAGATAGTTTTTTTACCTTTAAATTTAATATACATTTTATAGTTAACGTACTTCATGGGCGAGTCGCTCACACACCCAAGTCGCTTACTTTTGCCAAGACCCCACCACACCACCCTTCCTACACTAATGCATTCCTAACAACACTACTTAAACATATTAAAGGAACGTTAGATGTAGCTTGCGCTTTAGGCTCTTAAACAAAACGCAACACTCTCTAACTAACGCGCTGCAGCTATCTATAGGGTCCCTTAAAAGACAATAAGTGACTAACGCGCTAGACAACCTTCCTAAGCTAATTATACAGCTAACTTATAAAAGCTAGATAATAACAAGGAGCAGGTAATTATTTAGCACATACTTAAGCTAGATGCGCGAGGATTTCCCCCTTAGCTAGTAGCTGTGGCTAATATAGCTAATTCTTTGCGCGCTAAGCGCAATATAGGCTATGTTAGCATAAACTAGCCTAATATGTTTGTTAAGTGTTACCTAGAGCTTAAAGTAAAGTTTAAGCGCAAGTATAACTATAAGAGAGCTCTCTATAAAGATCCTGCAGTAATTTAAGGCTAGTTTAACCTTATAGAGAATATTAAAGCTAAGTATAGCATCTAAGATAACAACACGTACAACTTTAACAAGACAAGGTTTATAATAGGCTAGATATCTACTAGAGCAGTTGTTACAGGTTTAGAGAGACAAGGACAGCTAAAAGCAGTCTAGCCAGGTAACCAGGAGTAGACAACAGCCATCTAGGGCATTAATGCTAAAAGGTAGGCTATTCCGCCCTTTATTATCTTTTAGGGTGGCAACCACCTTTTAAACTAGTATAAAGAGGAAAATCTACTCTAGAATTAGGTTATTGCAATCTCTAAGCGCAGCTAGACTACTAATTAGCTTAGTCTAGACTAGTTAAAGCACTTTAACGCGCATATAAAGAAGTGTACTGTTAGCAGCTACTGTCTGCTAGTTATTAACAGCTATAAAAGCTACAACTTACTTTATTTCTAGCAATACTATAAAGATAACAAGATTATTACTATCTACATGCTTCCTTACTTATCGCGCCTTTTACAGCTACTTAATGTGGGTTGTTTTGCTCCTTTAAAGAAGGTGTATAGGCGCTAAGCTAAAAACCTTATGCGTAACTAGATTACCTATATTACAAAAATAGAGTTCCTGCTATGCTTTAAAGCAGCCTATAATGCTGCAATTACTCCTAGTAATATCTAAGAAGGGTTTAGAAGCGCTAGATTAGTTCCTTTTAACCTATAACAGGTTATAATAGGCCTTAATGTGAAGTTGCGCACTCTATTACCACTACTACCTATATATAATAAGCCCTAGTAGTTGCAAACCCTAAGCAATACTCTAGAACTTAGGTTGCAATTAATGCTTATAAAGATAAGGATTTAGAAGCATATAAATAGTTTACTAACTTTTATAGTTAAGGTGTTTAAGAAGGTCTTAAAGGGGGTAGCAATAATTGCGCACAAGCTAGTGTTAGCGTAACAGGAAATTACTAAGCTTTAAGCAGCTAATAAAGCTGCTACACAACATAAATTACATAAAAAAAAGCAGATTAAGGCAGAAAAGACCTTAATAATTTAAGAAGGCCTGCGCTTAACAGCTTTAAAGGAGTTTAGAGCGCGCAGTAACAGGAAGAAGGCGAAGAAGCAGGTGCGAGCTAAAGTAGGTGAGCTATCCTAAAGGTGCTGCGGACAGTGCAATTAGACTAGGCATAACGCGCGAACGTGTAAGCAAGAAGCAGAAGTAGTATCTAAATAATATTCTAGGCTGTACTGTACTATATAGTGCTAGAGCGGGTTGTTATGGGCTATAATAGAGTTTGTTGGGGTGGGGTCTTGGCAAAAGTGAGCGACTCGGGTGTGTGAGCGACTCGCCCATGAAGTACGTTATATAAAGTTATATAGTTTCTTATAAAGTATAAAAATATATATAGTATAAATAGTAAGCTAATTAGCTAAGCTATTTTTTAAAAAAAAGCTTTACGTTTAAAAGTAGTAAAAGTAATTCTAGTTAAAGTAAAATAAAGTAATAAGTATTATATAAAATACTAACTTACTAATAAAAAAAAGCTTTTAAAAGTTACTACTACTAAGCTTTAATCTACTAATTTACTATACTTATACTATAAAAGTAGCACTAATTAAATAAAAGCTTAGGCTTTATAAACTTTTAAAGCTAGTAATAAGCATTTACTAGTATAACTATCTTTATTTTTTTAAGTGTCTTAAGAAACTAGTAAAGGCAGCTAATATAGTGTAGGTAGAGATTCTAACATAAATCTATATAATATATTATAAGTACGCGTTAATACATGCATAGATCTCTACGCTGTACAGTTTTAGCTTACTATAGCTATTAATAGACTAGATAAAGTTTAGGCTAAAAACAATATACTCCTTAAAGTGTTGCTACAGGTTGCGCTTACAGCGCTCTACTGCCTTATAGTTCATTATATAATAAATATAAAATAACTAGTCCTATATAATAATATAGCTATGTTAATAAAGTGTGTATAAAAATACTTTTACTTATACTTATTAATAATACCTTTTTTAGCTTTTAACTAATATGTCTGTACGCAGCAGCAGCGTCACAGTCTGGATACAAGCGATCGCGCACGAGCAGGACCACGTATCTCTGTCACATGATGCTCGTGCGCGAACCTCTGTGCGCGAACATCTAGATATCCCCCTTTTTCTCTGTACAGAGGAAAGACAAGAGCAATAGAACTAGAAACATGTTGCCCTCACCTTACCTACCTTGTACGCTGTGCACACCGTACACCACTCTTACTCTTGCTACTTAAGTGCTTATACCACAAGCAGCTAGCTGTCAGAGCCTATTCAACATAATACGTTATTAAATAAGCTTATCTACTTACTAGCTTTATTTAACACTTTACACTTTTTTATATAATTTAAGCTTAAATTAAAGTTATATAAGTCTATATTTTCTAATTTAGAAGCTTTTATTATGTAGTATATAAAGTATATTTAAACTTTTAAGCCTAACTTTAAAAAATAGTACTAAAATTTAATTTTTAACTGTATCGTTAACTTTAGTAAGAAAGTATTACTTTATATTTTATATTTAAAACTACTACTTAATTATATAAAAAGTAATATAAACTTAAAACTTTTTAAAAAAGTAAGTAGCTATTTATATATATATATAACACTTGTATAAAAAAGCCTAGGTAGATAGAGTTAGTACAGTTTAAGGTTAATCTTAGGACGTCCTCCTACGTCGCCACTATAATAGTAAGCACTTGTACAACGTAACTATTTAGAAGACGCTTACTAGGCATTATAAAATTAACATATATAAACGTGTATAAAATAATTATAAAGTTATAAGTAGCTAAAGGCTATAATTAGGTGCAGGGTAAAGAATTTTTAAATTAGCAATTAGTTTTTTCCCTTCACTAGCTAACAGTCTGCTGTACTTCGCCTCCTTCACTCCTCATCCTAGTTTAGCTAAAATAGAGCCGACCTACTCTGCCATGCTTCCCTAGCTCTATACAGTAGTAGAGACAGTGCTTGTTATCACATTAAACTAGGATCAACCCTATTTTAGCCGGAGGACAGCGACATAATATTAGGGTTAAACTAAGCAATTAGCCTGTGTGCTTAATTTGCTAACAACCACCGCAAAATCCTAGTTAGGCTAGGTACCCTAACGCCTCTTAAAGAGCCTTGCGCTAAGCAAGACGCTGCAGCTAAATTAACTGTAGGGAAGGGCCTATATCACCTATACAACAGAAGAGAGCTTAGAGCTCTATTATACTAATCACTCTAGGAGAGATCACACCTCCTAATCCTCTGCTACACAATCAGAAGCCCTGAAGCAGCAGGCAATACAGGCCTAGAGACAGCAGGCCTACCAACCAATCAGCTGCACCGCCAGCAGCACCACTAACCAACCTGCTTCACCCTCTTAGAACCTAAAGTAGCATCACCAACTAATCAGCTGCACCGCCAGCAGCACCACTAGCCAACCTGCTTTACCCTCTCAGGACCTAAACCAGCATCACCGACTAATCAGCTGCACCGCTAGAAGCACCACTGACTAACCTGCTTTACCCTCTTAGAACCTAAAGCAGCATCACTAGTTAACCAGCTGCACTGCTAGCAGCATTAAACTAATACTAGCATAGGGAAACTCTTAAAGCTTAAAATGCGGGTAGACCCCACCGCCCCACTAACTAGCAAAGAGCACACGCTAGCACCTAGGACACTTAAGGGCAGCGCTAAAGTTTACAGCAAAAAGGTGTTTAGAGAGAACTACATAATTAAAAAACTCTGTAAATAGGCTTAGTAAAATAAAAAGCTAATAGTAGTTAAGACTAAAAAAGTCTTATAAAGTAATAATATATATAAGTTTTATAACTTTACTATTACTCTACTTATGCTTATAACTAGTAAGAAAGTAGTCTATATAAATAAGCTAGTCTAAAATGTCTTTAAAACATAGACCTTCTATAACTATACTAACACACTAGTAAAAGCGCTTAATAAGGTAGAAAAAATACTACTAAAGGCTTAAAAACAAGTAGCTATATTTTAAAAGCTGCTAAATAAAGCCTTAGCAAAGCTAGCTAACTAAAGTATTAAAGCTACTACCTTAAAAAACTTGCCTAAGCTAGCATCTATAAACACTTTTTACTTATACTTTTTAAAATAAATAGGTAGTGCACTTATAGTAGCACCAACTATAAGCACTTTAATAAAGTAGCTACGCTTTAAACTTATAACTCTAGCTACACTAAACACTATACAGTTTACTTTATAAAGCTAGAAAAAAAGCTTACAACACTTTACTAAAGTAGTAGACCTACTTATATTTATAAATAATAATAATTATACTATTAAGCACTAAAAACACCTACTAGCAGGTAAGCTACTACACAACACTAATTACTTTATCCTTCTAGATAGTAACTTAGAAAACTATAAAAATATATAAGCGCACTATACTAAATTAAAAATAAGTAGAAGAGCTTTAAGCTACCTATAACTATACTTTAAAGTAATAAAGAAATATAACTAGTAAGTAATAGCTACTAACATTGTTAAATTTTTAAAAAAAAGCTTTTAATAACACTTACTAGCGCTTAAAAGCTAAGGCTAAGCTTTACTAGCTTAAAATAAAGTTATTTTAAGACTTTAAAAACTTTAAAGCTTAGTTTACTTAACTAGCTAATAAAACTAAGCTGCTACTAGACTAATAAAAGAATAAGATCTATAATGCCCTCTTAGGCTTACTGCCTGTACACATAGAAATCTACTACTATAACCCTATAATAAGCTTCTTTAACTACTGCTACTAGGCCTAACAGATTACGTTCTCTTTACAGAAGGTAGCTGCAGAGACTAGTGCTTAGCGCGCTTAGAGAAGTCTAAAAAAGCCTACTTACAAAAATATTCTGCAACTACAGGTTACTGCTTTACTAGCGTAAGCTGTAACTCTACTGCTGCTGCTAATAACTAAGGATAATATTATATGCTATTACTGTTATAAGCTAGAACACCTTAGCTGCCACTGCCTATGTGTTTATATAAAGAATAAGCTTATAAAAGCTATAAACTTAGACATAAAGTTAAGTAATAAAAAAGCACTATTATTAAAAGAAGCTTTACTTTAGAGAACGTCTTCTTCTTAGAGACGTATAACAGAGCCCTTAGTTCTAATCTATAGTAGCTGCTCTTTAGCAGAAAGCCATTTACATTACCCTACTATATCTTTACTAATAAAATAGCTATTAAGCTTAATAGCCTTATTAACACTAGTGTAAGTAGTTATAATTTATTCTATCTTAAGCACTTATATAGAGTTGTCACGGTCGGCATGCTCAAGCTACAAGCAAGAGGTTGTGTAACTCAACTAGATTAAACTAAGGAGCAGAGGAGCTACTCTGCGAGTTTAAATATACATGTGTGCCCCTGGCAAGGCGCTACTCGTAGCACTAGCGTGCTACTCGTTGCGCAAGCGAGGGAGCTGATGCCGCAGAGCATGTGACGCGGTACGCGCTGTCACAAGAGTAAAAAAAAGTCTTAAGGTAAAGCTCTCTAAAATAGCGCCTATTCCTCTAGTAAAGTATAATAATAGACTAAATAAATAGGTATATAAGTACTTTAACGCTAATCTAGTTCTAGACAGCTACTAAATACTATTATACTTTATACTCTATAACACTAGTTATTATAACCTTATTATTAGTTATAAGCTACTAAAAAAAGTAGGTGTATAAGTTAACTATAAAAACTATGTATTAAAATAGCTTAATAATAATAGGCTAATAAATTATAAACTTAATATTAATATTTTTATATATAGCTTATCTCTAGAGATAAACCTAAGTTACTAAAAAAACACTAAGTAATATAATAAATTTATAAGTATTACTATACTTTAACTAGTAAGTAAATAAAAGGCAACTAAGCATTTTATAACGTACCTAACGGGTTGGCCGGCCACACAGGTTAGCCGGCCACTTTTGCCGAGCCCCTACTAAAACCACCCTATTCTAGCGCAAAACAGCCTACTTTAGCCCTATATAAAGCAATACAACACAAGATATTATTTAAAGTCTACTTCTACTACTTTCTTACATGTATATAAGTTATGTCTAGTCTAATTACACTGCCTATATTACTTTTAACTTAGCTTACTTTCTTTAGTGCGCACCTGCGTCTTTAGCTTTTTCCTATTACTACACGCTCTAAACTCCTTTAGAGTAGTTAGATAAGCTTTATTCTTAACTATTAAAGTCTTTTTTACCTAAATTTGCTTTCTTTTATGTAATTTATATTATGTAGCAGCTTTATTTACTGCTTAAAGCTTTATAATCTTCTTTTATGCTAACACTAGCTTATGCATAATAATTGCTGCCCCCTTTAAAACTTTTCTAAAGGCCTTTACTATTGACATTAGTAAGCTATCTATATACTTTTAAATTTTTACTTTTATAAGCATTAATTATAACTTAAATTTAAAAGTAATACTTAGAGTTTACAACTGCTAGAGCTTATTATTAATAGGTAGTAGTAGTAATAAAGTATATAACTAAATATTAACAGCTATTTTAACTTATTCTAAGTTAAATAAGACTAAACTAGGGCTTTAAACCCCTTTTTAGATATTACTAAAAGTAATTACTATATTATAAGCGCGTATAAAGCATAGTAGGAACTTAAGTTTTATAATATAAGTAATTTAGTTATATATAAGAATTTTAGCTTAGCGCTTATACACTTTTTTTAAAAGGGCAAAACAACCTACATTAAAAGGCTATAAAAGGTGTAATAAGTGTAGAAGCATATAAATAGTAATAATCTTATTCTTTTTACAGTACTACTAGAAATTAAGTAAGTTATAGCTTTTATAGCTATTAATAATAAAAAGCTAATAAGCGCTTATAACCCTTCTTTTTATATGCTTATTAAAGTGCTTTAACTACTACAGCCTAAGCTTATTTATTATCTAGCTGTTTTTAGAGACTATAATAACCTAGTTTAAGGTAGATTTTTTTTATACTAGGTAAAGAGGTAATAGCAGCTCTTAAAAATAATAAAAAGTAAAATAGCCTACTTTATTATATTAATGCTCTAGATAACTATTATCTACTTTTTATTACTTTACTATATTACTTTTTAGCTGTCTTTATCTCTTTAAAGCTATAATAACTACTCTAGTTAATATCTAGCCTATTATAAAGCTTAACTTATTAAAGTTATACATGTCTTTATTCTAAATACTATACTTAGCTTTTATATTAGCTACTAGGCAAAACTAGCCTTAGATAACCTCTAGATTCTTATAAAGTGCTTTTTTATAATTATACTTATAATTAAACTTTATTATAAACTTAAAGCAGTGCTTAACTTATATACTAGGCTAGTTTAAGCTAACCTAGCCTAGATTACACTCTATGCGCAAGGAATTAGCTATATTAGCTACAGCTGTAAGCCTAAAGGGAAATCTGCGTGTAATAAGCTTAAGTATGTACTTAATAACTACCTTTTTTTTAAGCTTAGTTAAATTCTTTAATTTAGGCTAGCATTCTACTTATAAAGGCTGTCTAGCGTGTTAATTACTTAGTGTTATGTAAAAAACATTATAGATAGCTATAGTGCGTTATAAGAAAAGTTTTAAGTCTTATTTAAAAGCTTAAAAAGTAAGCTGTATTTAATGTTCTTTAGAAGATTTAATCTAGTATTGTTGTTAAGGCATTATGTAGATAGGTAGAGTGTGGTAGGGGATTGGCAAAAGTGGCTAGCTAACCTGTGTAGCCGGCCAACCCGTTAGGTACGTTATATAAAAAGAACTTTAAAAAATATGTAACTAGCTTAGCACTTTAAAGCTAAGTTTACTACTTTATTATAAAAGCTCTATAACTTAACTATGTTATATAACATACTTATTAATGCTAGCTTAGATATTAATATAATAAGTTCTACTACTTTTTTATTATATATTTAATAAAAAGAAGTTATTATTAGTTATATAAGTATATATAAAGTAAAAAAGCTTATTTAAGATTATTAAAAAAATAAACTAGCTTAACTTAAAAAAAAAGCTTTACTAGTTAATTTAATAAAAGCTTTTTGTTAGTTAACCTAGGTTTAATTAAACAAACGTACGCCTAAGAGGCGTACTAAGAGGTAAGTAGGTAAAGATCTTCTTGTTATTAACTACTGCCCTCTCTCTTTATATAAAGAAAAAGGGCTTTTAGGTACACATAGCCTCTAGCGCATAGGCTAGATAGCTAATGTTTTAGGCAACCTTATTTAGCTATATGTGTGTACAGATGTAGCTGTACTTATGTATAGACACTAGTAACTTTTTACTTTTATAAAGTTACTTACTTATTTATATGTTAATCTTACTTTTTTTTTCTTTTTTTTACTTTTCTACTTTTTTTTTTAGAGCTAACCTTTAGTGCTTTTTTTATTTATAATATCCTCTAGCTTCTTAGCTTATGTATAATTTAACCTGCCTTTAGGATAGTGCCTACACTTAGCTAGAGTAAGAAAAAGTTCTTACTTAACTATATAAAGAAGGTTATTAAAATTATGTGTTATCTATCCTTTAAAGTTATTTTACTTTTATAGTGTGTACTTTTTTCTTAGCAGCTTACACATGTCTAAGAGGATGTACACTATGTATAAAGCTTATTATTTTAGTAAAGGAGAGTCTGTATTTATTTTATTATGTAGAAGATTTAAATCTACTTTTTTACATAAAATTATTTTAAACACACGTGTAACCCCTAATAACTTTTTATATAAAGTGTACAAAGACGCTATAGCTTAGGGAGGGGTGTAGGTTAATTGCCTTCTGTGCAAGTAATTAATCTCTAGAGGAGTAGAAGAGGAGAGAAGGTGTTAGTTAGTTGCCTTCTGTGCAAGCAATTAATCTCTAGGGGGGTAGAGAAAAAAAGATGTTAGTTAGTTACCTTCTATATAAGTAATTAATCTTTAAGGGGAGAGAAAGTGTTAGTTAGTTATTACTTCTTATATAGGTAATTAATTAAGGGGGGAGTGTTAACAAGGTAGGCTGCTAATAAAGAGCTTTCTTTATATAGCTACACACGCAGTAGGTTTCTAATTATGTAGCCTATATTATCTTCTCTGCGTAGCTATACACATAGTAGGTAAGTAGTTGCATAGCTTATATTAACAAAAGGCTCTAGAGCGCATAAAGGCTTAGTAGTAAGCCCTCTTTATATAGCTACGCATATAGTAGGTTACTAATTTTATCTTTGTGTAATTTGTTAATTTAGGGGTGCGCATAAAGCTTCTTTACGCCCTCTCTGCGTGGCTACGCACACAGTAGGTGTAAGCGTCTAAGCCCTCTCTGCGTAGCTATGCACACAGTAGGAGTAAGCTTTTTATATAGTAGTAGTTTTATTAATTCTTATAAATCTGTCTATTAAGGATAATATCCTCTATGTAGCTACGCACATAGTAAATAGTTTATTAATAAACTAATTAGTGTTAGTTAACCTAGGTTTAATTAAACAAACATACACCTAAGAGGTGTACTAAAAGGTAAGTAAGTAAAGATTTTTTTATTATTAACTACTACCCTTTTTTTTATATATAAAGAAAGAGGGCTTTTACGTACACATAGCCCCTAGCGCATAGGCTAGATAGCTAACGTTTTAGGCAACCTAATTTAGCTGTACGCGTGTACAGACGCAGCTGTACTTACGTACAGACACTTTTAGCATTATTATATATAGAAGCTACACTAGCTTATTTTTTTTAAAAAGGACTTTAATAAGCTTTTACTTTACTATAAAAAAGGTAACTATAATATTTAGCTTATAGTAAAGAACATACTATTAAGCAGCTTACTATATAGTATGTTACAAAAGTAACTTAAGCTAGTTAAGACCTACTTTAATAATTACTTATAATATAGTTTTATTACACACAGTAGCGCTAGCTATATGTCCCTAGTGCTGTTTACTAAAAAGCTAAAAAAAAGTAGTAGTTTTATGTTAACTACAAGTTAAAAGCTTAATATAATTATAAAAAAAATGTATACTTAATTTTTTTAATCTAAAAAACTTTTACTTAACTAGTGTGTACTAAAGTATTTACTAAGCTAGATGTATAATAAGCCTTTTACTATATTTATTTAAATAAGAAGGTAGAAAACCTTACTACTTTTTAAACACAATATAGTAACTATAAATACTATGTACTAACGTACTTCATGGGCGAGTTGCTCACACACCTGAGTCGCTCACTTTTGCTAAGACCCTACTAAACCACCCTTCCTACACTAATGCATTCCCCACAACACTACTTAGACGCGCTAAAAGAATGTTAGATACAGCTTACACTCTAAGCTTTTAAATAAGACATAAAACTCTTAAAAAAATATGCTATAGCTATGTGTAAGGTTTTATAAAAGATAATAAATAACTACAGCACTAGACAACCTTTACAAGCTAATTCTATAGCTAAATTATAAAGGCTAGGTAATAAAAAGAAGTAGGTAATTGTTAAGACTATACTTAAGCTATATGCGCGAGGAATTTCCCCTTAGATAGCATTTGTGGCTAATATAGCTAATTCTTTGCGCGCTAAGCGTAATCTAGGCTATGTTTGCATAAACTGGCCTAGTATGTTTGTAAAGCGTTATTTAAAGCTTAAAGTAAAGTTTTAAGCGCAAGTATAGTTAAAAGATATCTAGCTAATTATAAACCCTGTCTTGCTAAAGTTGTACGTGTTATTATCCTAGATGCTATACTTAGCTTTAATATTCTCTACAAGGCTAAACCTGCCCTAAATTACCCTAGGACTCTTATAGAGGGCTCTCTTATAGTTATACTTACGCTTAAACATTACTTTAAGCTCTAAATAACGCTTTACAAACGTACTAGGCTAGTTTATGCAAACATGGCCTAGATTACGCTTAGCGCGCAAAGAATTAGCTATATTAGCTATAAATGCTATCTAAGGGGAAATTCCTCGCGCATATAGCTTAAGTATAGTGTTAACAATTACCTACTTCTTTTTATTGCCTAGCCTCTGTAATTTAGCTGTAGAATTAGCTTATAAAGGTTGTCTAGCGCTGTAGTTATTTATTATCTTTTATAGGACTTTGCACATAGCTATAGCACATTTCTTTAAGAGTTTTATGTCTTATTTAAAAGCTTAGAGCGTAAGCTGTATCTAACATTCTTTTAGCGCGTCTAAGTAGTGTTGTGGGGAATGCATTAGTGTAGGAAGGGTGGTTTAGTGGGGTCTTGGCAAAAGTGAGCGACTCGGGTGTGTAAGCAACTCGCCCATGAAGTACGTTACTATTTAGCTTATATAATAGACTAGCTATGTTCTAGCGCTATATTAATAAGGTGCTCTCTAGCTTACTAGACAACACTTATGTAGTATACTTTAATAATATTCTTACCTACTTAAAAAACTAATTTTAACATAAAAAAATATAACATAAGTGCTTTATTAACTACTAGATGCTAGCTTTTAAGTAAATATTAAAAAAAGTAAGTTTATTATTATAAAAATAAAGTTTTTAAGTCTAGTTATTAGCACTAATAGCATGCATAGAAACCTAAAGAAGGTAGTAGCTATATATAAATAGCCTATACTAATATTAATTAAAAGCCTATAATTTTTCTTAAAGTTCTGTAACTTTTACTAAGCATTTTTTCAAACTTATAAATATATTATATAACTACTTATAAAGCTAATTAAGTATAGTTCTTAGTACTACTTTAAAAAATATAAGCTAGGAGCTTTTAATTAAGCTAAAAACTTAATACTATTAAACACTATTCTTACACACTACTTATCCTACTGCTAGACACGCATAGAGACAGACACTAGCAACAGTGTTGTAGCAGGTGTGCTCTCCTAGCTGCAGGACAATAGACACTAGTAACTAGTAGCTTTTTATTTAAAAACTATAATCGCGCTTTAAATAAACAATAATATTTATAATAAAAAATACTTACTATAGTATAAAGCTTATAGAAGTAGTAAGCTTAGCTTATAAGCCTAGAAATAATTAAGATATTTAGCGCTTTACTAGACTATTAAGTATTAAAGTACTTTTTAGTCAAGTATAAGCTTACTTTATAGTAAATGCAGTAGGCTATAATAGTAGCTAACTATAACTTAAAGCTTACTTACTAACTAAGAACTACTAATATAGTAGTAAATATGTTATTAAAATAGTAAAAAAGGCTAAAAACTTATAAAAAAAAAATAAAGTAGCTTATATATATACTTTTTTTATAGCATATTAGGTTAACTTTAGCACTGTTAAGGCTATAGTAGACAACCTAGCTTAGTAATTTATATAAATACAACTAGCTATAAATGCTATAAAAGTAGCTAACTATAACACTTTTATAGCTGTTTACTTTTAAATAAGCTTTATATGCTAATTAACTATATTTTTAAAGTAAACTAAAACTATATAAGCTTACAGCTATATTAAAAGTAAGCTTAAAATAAAGTAAAGACACTATAAACGCTTATAAGTAAAAGCTTTTTTATATATAATAGTATGTCACAGTATCCTCCCCAGATCCTAGACATAACTGTATTAGACGCGTACTAGAGTATTATTAGTGCATGTCTGACACAAACACAACACAACACAGACATAAACTTAAGCACAAACTGCCTTAACACTAACTAAACTTAAAACAGGCTTAATTTATACCTAAAGCGCTTAGACTTCTAAGCTAAGTATTTAATTACTAATTTTCTTTTAAACCTTTCTATTTCTTACACAACATTTTATACCTACTATAATACCTTATGTAGTAATTAAACTAGACCTTTATAAAGCTCTATAACCTTACTTGTGCATAATTATAACATTATATTATATTAAAACTTTAGCTAAGAATAGCCTCTAAATTTAATTTAATAAGCTTAGTACTTATATAACTTTAAGCTATTAGAGTAAGCTAAAAAGCTTTTTAAAAAGCGCTTACTTTATAAGAAAGCTACTATGTTATAAGCTTTAAAGCTTTTTAAAAGGACTTTAAAAAACAGCTTTATGTTATTAAGTAGTCTATTTCTACCTTAACTTCTGTTATAGTAGTAAAAACTAAGAACTTACTAGCCTTAAAGCTTACTTAGAAGTCTAGAGATAGCTTAACTCTTTTCTGCCTAATGCTACTTATAACCTATAACCTCTCTAACTTAGTAATAAAATCTAACTAACTCTCTAATCCTCTACTATTTAATAGAAAATAAAAAGACTTACTTTTCTTTTTACATAAGCTCTAATATAAA
Source organism: Lindgomyces ingoldianus (assembly GCF_010093535.1). NCBI lineage: Eukaryota > Fungi > Ascomycota > Dothideomycetes > Pleosporales > Lindgomycetaceae > Lindgomyces > Lindgomyces ingoldianus. Next base: position 31,161 of record NW_022985232.1, on the reverse strand, counting down.
CTTAAAGAAAATGTAGACTAATTTCTTTTTAAACACTCTTAGTTACTATATGCTTACTTTTAACTTAACTATAATATAACAGCCTTAATTAACTTACTAATAAATAAGGATATTATTAACTTAGATTAATTTATAGTGTTTTTATAAGTAACTTATAAAGACCTAAATAAAGAGTTAACAGCCTTAAGTTGCCTAAACACTTTATAATAAAAAAAAAAAAGCTTTACTTTACACTTTACTAAGTTCTACTAACTTACATTTAATATAGGCCTAAATAAAATAGGTCTAATTATAGCTTTATATAACTCCCTCTTAACTAAACTGTAACACGCTATAGTAGAAGAACCCCTTTTAAACAACTTTAACGCGTATGCAAACCTAATTACTACTTATAATAATAATATAAGGTTCCTCCCTATATAAGCCTGAATACGCCCCTAAACTAGCGCAGTTATAAATAAGAACTTTAATGTAATAAAAATTAATTTAAATTATGCTTTAGTTAGTTCTAAAAAGTGTAAAAATTACAGAAAAAAAAGTTAATGCTTTAAGTGCAGTAAGCATAGTTATATCTTTTAAAACTACTTTATTTTTTTTTCTTAAGTCTGCGCAAGTAGCGCTGCTAGCACTTATTAAAAATTTTTACTATTTTAATCTTATTTTTATAAGGGCTTTAACTTATATTTAAGCTTTAATTTCTCTTGCTACTTTTAACATAGCTGCAGCTATAGCAGTAGGAGCCTGCAAAAAGGCTTATCCTAGGGCTAAGTTGCCCTCTAGAACTAATTTAACACTAAATCTTTGCTAACCTATAGGCTAAGTCCCCTACTAATAACTAAAAGTACTAAGTTAATATTCTTATATGTTTATAATAAGAAACTATATTAGCTCTAATATAAGCTTTTATTAACTTAGGAGTAAACAGCATAGGTTACATTAACAGAGAACTAGTATACAAACTAAATCTTTAATTAACACTACTTACCTAAATAATTTACTTAACTAGATTTAATAGAAAATAACTTAAAAGAGGTTTTATTTTTTATACTATAACTATTATAATTGTCACAATTATGCACAAGTAAGGTTATAGAGCTTTACAAAGGTCTAGTTTAATTACTACGTGAGGTATTATAGTAGGTATAAGACATTGTGTAAGGAACAGAAAGGTTTAGAAAGAAATTAGTAATTAAATACTTAGCTTAAAAGTCTAAGCGCTTTAAGTATAAATTAAGCCTGTTCTAGGTTTAGTTAGTGTTAAGGCAGTTTATACTTAAGTTTATGTCTATATTATGTTGTGTTTATGTTAGACATGCACTAATAATACTCTAGTACGCGTCTAATACAGTTATGTCTAGGATCTAGAGAGAATACTGTGACAGTACCCCCCCCCCTTATTAGAAAGGAAATCCTTTACATTAGTAGTTCTAGCATTAAGTTGTCTTTATTAGGGTACAAGTTTAGTTTAGATAGGTATTAGGCGTAGAATTAGGTTACTATAGAGTTCTTTTATAAAGCTTCTATAGGTTCCTATAATAGTTTATTATATCTAGTTTATTTTATAAAGTATTTATAGATACATTTCTTTTTATTAAACTAGATCTATTTAATGTCTTTTATAACATATTCTAGTTTGTTATTTATAATAATAGGTTTAAGTAGCAGGTTTAGCTATTTAGGTAGATAGTTAGATTTAGAGGCTGCTTAGCGCAGCAATAATACGTGGAACACAGGGTGTATCTTTATGCTGTTAGGTAGGATTAATTAGTAAGCGTGTAATAAGACTATATAGGCTACTGTAAAGGGGCTAAAGTTCTTCTAATTAAGTTTCTTTAATTATTAGTTTATTTAGATATTTCTAGTGTCTAGCTAGACCTTCTTGCTAGCTGCATACGCAAGGGCAGAAGTTTAAGATTAGTTTACGTACTCTTATTAAAAAGCTTAAGCCTATGTAAGCTTTTTATAAATGTATTTAGATATATTTTAGATTTTATTAATAAGTTTATTTATGTTTATTACTTATACAGATTAATAAGTTAGTTAAAAAGTATTTATAAGTAGTTTAAATCTTATTTAAAGGTAGTATCTATAGTTTGCTAAAAATAGAGATACTTATGTTAATTTAAATGTTATGTTATTAGCTTTAAACTATGCTATAGCTAACTATTTTACTTAGTTGTCTTACTAGTAGTTTATGTACACTTATAGGACTTATTTTATTACAGTGTTTATATTCTTAGTCTAGCTGTTAGTCTCTAGGTGAAAAGCTGTAAATAAATAAAGAACAATTTAAAGCTGTTTATAGAGTTTGTTCTAGAAAGCTAAGACAAACTATGTACCTCTGTCTAATATAATTATGTTAGGCAGGCTATAGTAAACCTATACATATTAGTAGAATAACTAGGCCATATTAGGGGCAGTTATAGAGGAATATAGTATTAAGTGTTAATACTTAGTTAAGTAATTAACAACTACTATAATATTTATATACCCTTTAGATAGGGGTAGGTCTATAATAAAATTAATTAATATGTCTTTTTAAGCTTGTTTAAGAATTAGGAGTAGTTTAAGTAGGCTATTATACCTTTTTTAAAAGGCCTTTACTTTACAGCAAGTATAGCAACATAATACATATTAGCGTACAGTATAGAACATGCAGGGCTAGTAGTACTCTCTCTGTAGTAGGTTAAGAGTCTTTCCTCTGCCTAGGTGTTCTCTAACAGGCAAGTTATATATAATTTAAAGTAGTTTAATTCTTAGTTTATTAAAATTAGAGATTATAAGTTAGTTATAGTAATACAGCTTACTATTTTAGTTTTTATAGTTAGCTAGTGTTACCTTTTTTAACTAACTAGCGCTGTTTTAGAGCAGGTCTAAGGTTTCTTAGATAAATTTATTATTTAGATACTTATTAGTAATAATTTAATTAATTATCTAATTTATTTTATTTAAGTTAAAGTCTAAAAATAGCTTAAGTTAGAGTAAAGTTTAGTGTTAAGCCTTTTACACTTCTTTTTAAGTAGAGATGTCTTAGAATTACTTTATAAAGGCATCTAGTTTCCCTCTATTTTAACTAAAATAATAAGTAATCTTAAAATTAAAATAAAACAAGTATTTAGACTAATAGGCTTATTAGTAGCTAAGTTATTTTATAGTTATAAAGTACTATAAGTTCTTATAGTTAGATAGGACCTATATTAGATGCGCTGCACCTTCTAGTTTAGGTTGCTATTATTTAAAGCAGCGTACTATAGTAAGCAATTTCTTATTGTAGATCTTATAATTGCCTTCTGCAGAACTTATTCTTTTTAAGAAGTATACAATAGGCCTAATAGTCCTGTCTAGCTTAGTCTAGAAGAGAACTCTTACTACTACATAGTCTAAGGCATTAGCTTCTACAAGTATTAGTAGTTTAAAGTTAAAGTAGTAAAGTATTAAAGCTTTAGTAAAGGCTTTCTTTAGCTAGTTAAAGAACTATTAGTAATTTAGGTTAAAGTTAAATTAAACCTTTTTTTTAATAAATGCAATTATAGGGCTTACTAGCTATAAAAAGTTGTTAATAAATTATTAGTAAAAGTTAGCAAATCTTATAAAGGCTTAAATGTCTTTTATGTCCTTTAGGTATTACTAATCTAGCACAGTCTAAACCTTAATAAGGTCTATTTAGATGCTATCTGTAGAGATTACATATCCTAAATATGTAACCTTTAATTAGTAGAACTTGCATTTATCTATGTTAAGTTATAGACCTGCTTCTTCTATAGCCTTTAGCACTAGGCGTATATGCTGTTTATGCTCTAAAAGGCTATTACTATAGATTAGAATATTGTTAATATACATAGTGTAGAACACGTCTAGGTAGGGTTAGAGTAAGTTGTTTATAAAATGTTAAAAAGTACTAAGCATGTTAGCTAAGCTAAAGGGCATTACTAAGTACTTAAATAGTCTATATTAAGTTTAAAACACTATTAGCTACTTATTACCCTTTACTATCTTTAGCTTATTAAAGGCAGTAATAATATTTAACTTTATAAAATACTTTGCTTTGCTTAGTTAGCTTAAAGTTTTTTATAAAAGGGAAATTAAGTATTAGTTTTTAATAGTAACAGTGTTTAGTCTTTAGTAGTTAACATAAAATTAAAGCCTACCCCTAAGTTTCTTTATAAATAGTATAAGTAACACTACTAGTAAGAAGCTAGCTTAAATAAACTCTTTCTTTAGGTTCTTGTTAAAGTATTTTTAAAGCACTTTTAATTTATTTAGTAACATCTTATATAGTAGCCTATAACTAAGTTGTTTACTAAGCTTAAAAGTTATTTAGTAATTATATAAACATTATATTAAAAGCTTATTAGACTTATCTTAGAAAAAGACATATAATAAGTTATAGTAGTTTTAAGGGACTATTATTTTTAAGTTAGTGTGTTTTTAAAGAGCTAAAGCTAAGTCTATATTAGAAATTATAACTGTGTAGATTTTATAATCTAGTTATTAAGCTAAGGTTATAAATAGGGCAGGTTCTATGTAGCAGATGTCTATCTGCTGTTTAAGTTCTAGTTTGTGTTTAAATTAAGTAAGTAGAAGTTTCTTAAAGGCTTTCTTTTCTTTAAGTTTAAGTAGTTATTAAATTATTTTACATAGCTTATCTTAGTAAGAGGCCTAGCTTGTTAGCCTTACTTAGGTAGTTCTTCTCTAAGTTATTAAAAAGTAGGTCTAAAGACCTTCTATATTAAGTGCTATTTAGGTGTTATTTAGGTGTAAGCGTAAGCATATATCTTAGCATTAAAAAGAGTTAAAGTTTAGAACTTACTCTTAGTAATTAAAGGTAACCTTGTGCTAATATAGCTATAGTTGTCCTAGAATTAGGTTATAATATCCTATGTTTATTACATAGAGCTTAATCTGCTCCTTATAGTGTTAGTAGGTAATTATAATAGTTATAGTATAAGAGATAGAACTTTCTTTAAGTTATTTTCTATTAAATCTAGTTAGGTAAATTATTTAAGTAAGCAGTGTTAATTAAAGATTTAGTTTACGCGCTAGTTTTTTATTAATGTAACCTATGCTGTTTACTTTTAAGTTAATAAAAGCTTATATTAAAGCTAATATAGTTTTTTATTATAAATATATAAGAATATTAACTTAGTACTTTTAGTTATTAGTAGGGGACTTAGCCTATAAGTTAGCAAAGATCTAGTGTTAAATTAGTCCTAAAGGGCAACTTAGCCCTAAGACAAGCCTTTTTGTAGGCTCCTACTGCTATAGCTGCAGCTACGTTAAAAGTAGCAAAAAAGATTAGGGCTTAAATACAAGTTAAAGCCTTTATAGAAACAAAATTAAGACAGTAAGGATCTTTAATAAGTACTAGTAGCGCTGCTTACGCAGACTTAAAAAAAAGAAATAAAGCAGTTTTAGAAAATATAACTATGCTTACTGCACTTAAAATATTAACTTTTTTTCTTATAATTTTTACACTCTTTAAAACTAACTAGAGCATAATTTAAATTAATTTTTATTATATTAAAGTTCTTATTTATAACTGCGCTAGTTTAGAGGCGTATTAGGGCTTATATAGGGAGGAACCTTATGTTATTATTATAGGTAGCAATTAGGTTTATATACATGTTAAGGTTGTTTAGAAGGGGTTCTTCTACTATAGCGTGTTACAGTTTAGTTAAGAGGGAGTTATATAAAGCTATAATTAGACCTATCTTATTTAAGCCTATATTAGATGTAAGTTAGTAGAACTTAGTAAAGTGTAAAGTAAAGCTTTTTTTTTTTTATTATAAAGTGTTTAGGCAACTTAAGGCTGTTAACTTTTTATTTAGGTCTTTATAAATTACTTATAAGAATGCTATAAATTAATCTAAGTTAATAATATTTTTATTTATTAGTAAGTTAATTAAGGCTATTATATTATAGTTAAGTTAGAAGTAAGCATATAATAACTAAAAGTGTTTAGAGGGGAATTAGTCTACATTTTCTTTAAGTTTATATTAGAGCTTATGTAGAAAGAAAAGTAGGTCTTTCTGTTTTCTATTAAATAGTAGGGGATTAGGGAGTTAGTTAGATTTTATTACTAAGTTAAAAAAGTTACAAGTTATAAGCAGTGTTAGGTAAAAAGAAGTTAAGCTATCTCTAGACTTCTAGGTAAGCTTTAAAGCTAGTAAGTTCTTAGTTCCTACTACTATAACAAGAGTTAAGGCAGAAATAGACTGCTTAATAATATAAAGCTATTCTTTAAAGTCTTTTTAAAAAGCTTTAAAGCTTATAACATAGTAGCTTTTTTATAGAGTAAGCGCTTTTTAAAAAGCTTTTTAGCTTACTTTAATAGCTTAGAGTTGTGCAAGTACTAAGCTTATTAAATTAAATTTAGAGGCTATTCTTAGCTAAAGTTTTAACATAACATAATGTTATAATTATGCACAAGTAAGGTTATAGAGCTTTACAGAGGTCTAGTTTAATTACTATGTAAGGTATTATAGTAGGTACAAGACGTTATGTAAGGAACAGGAAAGTTTAAGAGGAAATTAGTAATTAAATACTTAGCTTAAAAGTCTAAGCGCTTTAAGTATAAATTAAGCCTATTCTAGGTTTAGTTAGTGTTAAGGCAGTTTATGCTTAAGTTTATGTCTGTGTTATGTTGTGTTTATGTTAGACGTGCACTAATAATACTCTAGTACGCGTCTAATACAGTTATGTCTAGGATCTAGGGAGGATACTGTGACAATAATTACCTACTAACACTACAAGAAGCAGATTAAGCTTTATGTAACAAACATAGGATATTATAACCTAATTCTAGGACAACTATAGCTGTATTAGCATAAGGTTGCCTTTAATTACTAAAAGTAAGTTTTAAACTTTAACTCTTTTTAATGCTAAAACATATGCTTACGCTTACACCTAAATAACACCTAAATAGCACTTAATATAAAAGGTTTTTAAACCTACTCTCTAATAACTTAGAAAAGAACTACCTAAGTAAGGCTAATAAGCTAGGCCTTTTACTAAAATAAGCTATGTAAAATAATTTAATAACTGCTTAAACTTAAAAAAAAAGAAGCTTTTAAAAAACTTCTACTTACTTAATTTAGACACAAACTAGGACTTAAACAGTAGATAGACATCTGCTACATAGGACCTGCTTTGTTTGTAACCCTAGCTTAATAACTAGATTATAAAATCTACGCAGTTATAATTTCTAATATAGACTAAGCTTTAGCTTTTTAAAAACACACTAACTTAAGAATAATAGTCTTTTAAGACTACTACAACTTATTACATGTTTTTTTTTAAGATAAGTCTAATAAGCTTTTAATACAACATCTATATAATTACTAGATAACCTTTAAGCCTAGCAAATAACCTAGTTATAGGCTACTATATAAAATGTTGCTAAATAAATTAAAAGTGCTTTAAAAATACCTTAATAAGAACTTAAAAAAAGGGTTTATTTAAGCTAGCTTTTTACTAGTAGTGTTACTTATACTATTTATAAAGAAACCTAGGGGTAGGCTCTAATTCTGCGTTAACTACTAAGGACTAAATGCTGTTACTATTAAAAACTAATACTTAATTTCTTTTTTACAGGAAACCCTAAGCTAACTAAGTAAAGTAAAGTATTTTATAAAGTTAGATATTATTACTACTTTTAATAAGCTAAAGATAGCAAAGGGTAATAAGTAGCTAATAGTGTTTTAGACTTAATATAGACTATTTAAGTACCTAGTAATGCTCTTTAGCTTAGCTAACACGCTTAGTACTTTTTAACATTTTATAAATAACTTGCTCTAACTCTACCTAGACATGTTCTGCACTATGTATATTAACAATATTCTAATCTATAGTAATAGCCTTTTAGAGTATAAACAGCATGTACGCCTAGTGCTAAAGGCTATAAAAGAAGTAGGTCTATAACTTAATGTAAACAAATGTAAGTTCTACTAATTAAAGGTTATATATTTAGGATATGTAATCTTTACAGATAGCATCTAAATAGACCCTATTAAAGTTTAGACTATGCTAGATTAGCAATACTTAAAAGATGTAAAGAATGTTTAAGCTTTTATAAAATTTACTAACTTTTACTAATAATTTATTAACAACTTTTTACAGCTAGTAAGCCCTATAATTATACTTACTAAAAAAGGGGTTTAATTTAACTTTAACTTAAATTACTAATAGTCCTTTAACTAGCTAAAAAAAGCCTTTACTAAAGCTTTAATACTCTACTACTTTAACTTTAAACTACTAATACTTGTAAAAGCTAATGCCTTAGACTATGTAGTAGCAGAAGTTCTTTTCTAGACTAAGCTAGATAGGACTATTAGGCCTATTACATACTTCTTAAAAAGAATAAGTTCTATAGAAGGTAATTATAAGATCTATAATAAGAAATTACTTACTATAGTACGCTGCTTTAAATAATAGCAACCTAAACTAGAAGGTGCAGCGCATCTAATATAGGTTCTATCTAACTACAAGAACTTATAGTACTTTGCAACTATAAAACAACTTAGCTACTAATAAGCCTGTTAGTTTAAATACTTATTCTGTTTTAATTTTAAGATTACTTATTATTCTAGTTAAGACAGAAGAAAACTAGATGCTTTTATAAGGCAATCCTAAGATGTCCCTGCTTAAAAAGAAGTGTAAAAAGCTTAACACTAAACTTTACTCTAACCTAAGCTATTTTTAGACTTTAACCTAAATAAAACAGATTAGATAATTAATTAGATTATTACTAATAAGTATTTAAATAATAAATTTATCTAAGAAACTTTAGACCTGCTCTAAAACAGCGCTAGTTAGTTAAAGAAGGTAACACTAGCTAACTACAAAAACTAAAATAGTAAGCTATATTACTATAACTAACTTATAATTCTTAATTCTAATAAACTAAGAATTAAACTACTCTAAATTATACATAACTTGCCTATTAGAGAACACCTAGGCAGAGAAAAGACTTTTAACCTACTACAGAGAGAGTACTACTAGCCCCGCATGTTCTATACTGTACGCTAATATGTATTATGTTGCTATACTTACTGTAAAGTAAAGGCCTCTTAAGAAAGACCTACCCCTATCTAAAGGGTACATAAATATTATAGTAGTTGTTAATTACTTAACTAAGTATTAACACCTAATACTATGTTCCTCTATAACTACCCCTAATATAGCCTAGTTATTCTACTAATATGTATAGGTTTACTATAGCCTGCCTAACATAATTATATTAGACAGAGGTACGCAGTTTGTCTTAGCCTTCTAGGACAAACTCTATAAACAGCTCTAAATTGTCCTCTATCTATCTACAGCTTTTTACCTAGAGACTAACAGCTAGACTAAGAACATAAATGCTATAATAAAATAAGTCCTACAAGTGTACATAAACTACTAGTAAGATAACTAGGTAAAATAGTTAGCTATAGCATAGTTTAAAGCTAATAACATAACATCTAAATTAACATAAGTATCTCTATTCTTAGTAAACTACAGATACTACCCCTAAATAAGATTTAAACTACTTATAAATACCCTTTAACTAACTTATTAATCTATATAAGTAATAAATATAAATAGACTTATTAATAAAATTTAAAATATATCTAAATATATTTATAAAAAGCTTACATAGGCTTAAGCTTTTTAATAAAAGTATATAAACTAATTTTAAACCCCCGCCCCTGCGTATGCAGCTGGCAAGAAGGTCTAGCTAGACACTAGAAATATCTAAATAAACTAATAATTAAAAAAACTTAATTAGAAGAACCTTAGCCCTTTTATAGTAGCCTATATAGTCTTATTGCACACTTACTAATTAATCCTACCTAACAGCATAAAGATACACCCTATGTTCCATGTATTATTGCTGCGCTAAGCAGCCCCTAAATCTAACTATTTACCTAGATAGCTAAACCTGCTACCTAAACCTATTATTATAAATAATAAACTAGAATACATTGTAAAAGATGTTAAATAGATTTAGTTTAATAAAAAGAAACATATCTATAAATACTTTATAAAATAAACTAGATACAACAAACTATTGTAGGAACTTGCAGAAGCTCTATAAAAAAACTCTACAGTAACCTAATTTTACGCCTAATACTTATCTAAACTAAACTTGTACCCTAATAAAGACAACTTAATGCTAGAACTACTAATGTAAAGGATTTCCTTCCTAATAAGAGGGGGAGTACTGTTATAGTATCCTCTCTAGATTCTAGACATAACTGTATTAAACGCGTACTAGAGTATTATTAGTGCACGTCTAACATAAACACAACATAACATAGACATAAACTTAAGTATAAACTGCCTTAACACTAACTAAACCTAGAATAAGCTTAATTTATACTTAAAGTGCTTAGACTTCTAAGCTAAGTATTTAATTACTAATTTCCTTCTAAACCTTTCTGTTCCTCACACAACGTCTTGTACCTACTATGATACCTCACGTAGTAATTAAACTAGACCTCCGTGAAGCTCTATAACCTTACTCGTGCACAATTGTGACATAGTAAGTAACTAGTAATTTTAGCTATCTACTTTATATAAACTTATTTTATTTATATAGTTTATATAACTTAAGTAACTACTTACTTAAGTAAAAAGAAGACTTTAAAACTACTATATAACTAATACTACTAGCCTTATATAAGCTAGGATATTACCAACTATGTTATAGTATGTAAGGCCTATTAATAAAGCTACACACTTTAAGATAAAACTTTAAAACTACTTAAGTTACTACTTATTTTATAGTAAATTTAGTAGAACATTTTTATAAACTTTAAGTTATTTTTACTAAATAAAAAAAGTATAATAACACTTTTATAGTAGTAATCTACTTAAGTAAACACTACTTTTTACTACTATACTATAAAATAATAATAGTAAAAGATATTGCTAACTAATACTATTATAATATCTAGTGTATTTTTAGTTTTTTAAAGTTTATTATTTTTAATTAAAGCTTTTAATTTACTTTAAAGTTTATAAATAAACTTTATTAACTTACTAAAATTAAATAAAAGCTTTTAACACTTTACTACTTATAAATAAATAGTAATATAAATGTGCTAAACTAGTATTTTAACTAGCGCTTACACCTTTTTATAAACTACTACTAAAATAACTAGTTAGACCTCCTGCTATGCATAAATTAGGCACAAGCTATGCTACTTTATAAAATAACTAGACTATTACTATTTGAAATTAAATTTAGTCACTAACTAACTTACTATTAAAACTAAAAAAAATACTAAATAATTAATTTTTATACATAAATAAATATTACATAAAGAGGCCTAAGGTTATGCTAAAACTCATTATAAAATAGTGCAGCTTACTATAAAGATAGCCTAAAAAGGCATTATATAGACCTAGTAGTAATAAGTAGCTTAAGTAAATAAAAAATATATAATTTAAATTTTATAGTTAGAAATTAAGTATATATAATACTTAAAAAATTTACTTTAAGTTGCTTTAGTTAAAAGCTTAGCTACTAAATATATAAACTATACTTTATTATAAACATAAAGAGCTACTTATACCGCTTAAAGTTGCTACTATACATGCACATATATAATGTCTTTTATATAAATTGCTTATAAAAGAAATTACTAATAGCGCTACTAAGCTAGCTTAAACTTAAAAAAAAGCTTATTAATATTAATAGCTGTCTTCACTACTACTGCCTATAGTATAAGGTCTTCTAGGTAGCCTATAACTCTAGCCTTACTTAGTACAACACCTAAGGGTTTATAAGAGCTCTGTATAAAGTAAGAGACTTTTATAATGCATATCTAGACAAACTAGTTCCCCTAGCGCAGTTAGAAGCCTAGCTGCAAGCGTACAAGGCAGGAGAAGACCTAGAGGTAACAAGGAAGGATAACTAGCCTACAGAACCTCTAGTAAAGGGGACTATAATAGAGGCTAGGGAACGCGCTATACATGCTATTATGTACGTAACTACAGACTTAGGGACAAGCCCACCTTAGAAGAGGGTAATGTGACAGTGCTGCCTGTTAAGCTCTACTACTAGTTACATAATCTTGCTAAAAGCTAAGCAAGCGCGCTAGCGCCTTAGCGCTGCGCAAGCTTTTCTCTTGCAAACACCCTTTACCTCCTTTACTCCTCATCCTAGTTTAGCTGAAATAGAGCCGACCTACTCTGCTATGCTTCCCCAGCTCTATACAGTAGTAGAGACAATGCTTGGCATCACAACTTAGAGATAATTTTAAAGAATTTATTTGTCAAGAAATTTAAATACATGAATTATAGCATTTATTAAATAAATAACTAAAGAATAAAAGAACATGATACACAAACAGCATAAATTATTTTAGTATAAACAATTAAAAGTTTTATAGAAATATAAAAGCTAATATATACTAAGCCTTACATAACTATGCATAGAAGTTGTAAATAAATACAACAACTACAAATAAAATATAAACTGTAGGCATAAACTATATAAGCTGCTATAACCTATTAAAGTACTAAACTAACCTTCGAGAATAGTTATAATAAATTTTATTATAGAACTCTCTTAGTTAGAGAAACTAGGCATAGAAGGAATGTGTAATGTAATTATAGTTGCATAGAATAAAACTACTTAGTACGTGCACATCTAGCTAACAGAAAAGTTAGCAGTTATAAAAAGTAGTATATAAACTAGACAGATATATTATTGCTAATTATACAGTTTTAAAAGTTATTATATTTAATAAAAATAAGTTATTCATGTTAAAATACTAAAAACACTTTATAAGAAATTACAAAATAGAAATCTAACATTTTATAATATACTTTATAGGTAAGTTTCTTACACACCTAAGTTACTTACTTTTACAAAGACTCTACTAAACTACTTTTTCTACACTAATGCATTTCTAACAACACTATGTAGATGTGCTAAAAAATTTTTAGATATAGTTTATGCTTTAAGCTTTTAAATAAAACATAAAACTGTTAAAAAAATATTTTATAGCTATGTATAAAGTCTTTTAAAAAATAATAAATAACTAAAGCGCTAAATAACTTTTATAAGCTAATTTTATACCTAACTTATAAAAGCTAGGTAATAATAAGAAGTAAGTAATTATTAAAAACATACTTAAGCTATATGCATAAAGAGTCTCCTCTTAGATAGCACTTATAGCTAATATAGCTAATTCTTTACCTACTAAGTGTAATTGTTAGATATGCGCACCTACTGTCAAGACAGGAGGAACGCTTGACGAAAGCTGCTACATAGTACGAGCAATAAGCTCGAACAGTATGTTGCTGCAAATTGCTGCATGTTGCAGCAAATTGCAGCATTTTGCAGCATTTTGCAGCAAGTTACAGCATTTTGCAGCATTTTACAGCAAGTTACAGCATTTTGCAGCATTTTGCAGCATTTTGCAGCATGTTGCAAGCTGGTCGCGCATAGGGCAAGTGCGCGAGGGACTCGGATCGGCAAAACAAAAAGCCGAGCAACACGAGTAGAGCAGAAAAAGGATCGATAAATCAATACAATCAATCATCATCCCATACATCATATCCAAACCCATTATTCATCTCAGGAAGCCTAGAAACAGTGCTTTAATCTGACAGTAATCTAGGCTATATTAGCATAAACTAGGCTAGTATGTTTATAAAGTATACTTAAAGCTTAAAGTAAAGTTTTAAGTGTAAATATAGTTAATAAATGTTTAGCTTATTATTAAGTTTATTTTACTAAAGTTAAATGTATTATTATTCTAGATACTATACTTAGCTTTAATATTCTTTATAAGGCTAAACTAGTTTTAAATTACTTTAAGATTCTTATAAAAAGCTTTTTTATAGTTATACTTACATATAAAATTTACTTTAAGCTTTAAGTAATGCTTTATAAACATACTAGGCTAGTTTATACTAACATAGCCTAGATTATGCTTAGCGCGCAAAGAATTAGCTATATTAGCTATAAATGCTATCTAAGAGGAAAATTCTTGCGTATATAGCGTATGTATGTTCTTAATAATTACCTACTTTTTATTATTACTTAGCTTTTATAAGTTAGCTATAAAATTAGCTTATAAAAGTTTTCTAGCGCTTTAGTTATTTATTATCTTTTAAGAGATTTTATATATAGCTATAGTATATTTTTTTAAGAGTTTTGCGTCTTAGTTAAAAGCTTAGAGTGTAAGCTGTATCTAACATTCTTTAAGCGTGTCTAAGTAGTGTTGTTAAGAATGCATTAGTGTAAAAAAAAGTAGTTTAGAAGAGTCTTAGTAAAATTTAGTAACTTAGGTGTGTAAGCAACTTGCCTATAAAGTATGTTAATAGTAAAAGAAAAAGTTAAACGTATAGACTATAGACTACGCCTACTGTAGACTCTCTAAATTAATCTAGTAGTACATATACAGCCGCTAGACCTAGCACTACATAATGCGCCTACACTTTAAGACCTAGATTAGGTAGTCTAGAACATGAAATATGAAGTTAAAGCTATAGTTAAAAAAGAAATAAAAATAAAAAAATACTTAGTAAAGTAAAAGAAGTATTTTTTAAATAAGACTTAAAAACTTAAAAAAAAACTTTAAGAAAGCTGCTTAAGTTTTAAAACACTATAATTAAAAGTTCTAGGCAACATAGTAATAAAAGCCTAGGTAGGGCTTAGAAGTTACATGCGCAGCATTAGTAGTGTTACAAGATAAGAGTGTAGTAACGTACACTACAGGCAAGTTGTTTACGCACCTGAGTTGCTTACTTTTACTAAGACCCTACTAAACTACTCTTTTTACACTAATGCATTCCTAATAACACTACTTAGATGTGCTAAAAAAATGTTGGATATAGCCTACACTTTAAGCTTTTAAATAAAACATAACACTATTAAAGTAGTATACTATAGCTATATATAGAGTTCTTTAAAAGATAATAAATAACTAAGGCGCTAAATAACTTTTATAAGCTAATTTTATAGCTAACGTATAAAAGCTAGGCAATAATAAAAAGTAGGTAATTATAAGAATATACTTAAGCTATATGTGTAAGGATTTTCCTTTTAAATAGTAGTTATTGTTAGTTGACCTAGGTTCAATCAAACAAACGTACGCCTAAGAGGCGTACTAAGAGGTAAGCAAGCAAAGATCTTCTTATTATTAACTACTACCCTCTCTCTTTATATAAAGAAAAAGGGCTCTTAAGTACACATAGCCCCTAACGCACAGGCTAGATAGCTAATATTTTAGGCAACCTAATTTAGCTATACGCGTGTACAGACATAGCTGTACTTATGTCAGATTGAAGCACTGTTTCTGGGCTTCCTGAGATGAATGATGGGTTTGGAT